>NW_001889885.1:496038-497565 GCF_000143565.1 Laccaria bicolor S238N-H82
TCAATGATACCACAGAGCAACTTCACTTTACTGAGTCTCTCATCTACTATTGTTGTTGCCTCAGCTGCTAGTCCTGGTCTTCCTGTTGCTGCTGCTGCTACTACTAGCCAACCTGCTGCTGCTACTACTAGCCAATCTGTTCCAGTTGTCGCTGGCCCACCTCAGGGTGTTTGGGTTCACTTTACCCAAGAGCAGACTGCAATGGCTGACGCTCTTGAGATTCCAGTGGCTTTGCATCGCACTGGTAATGCACTTAAACTTCAGGAGCATTACACTCGCTATCTTGCTCTTCTTGAGGCTGAGAAGAAATTCAAGAAGATGCAGAAGGATGGAACTTGGCCTGCAGAGCTTAGACTGCCTGTCGGTAGAGAGATTCCGAACCTCTTCATCAGCAAATCGACCTGGCATGATTATTGGACCAAGATTTTTCCTCACATCACAGAGTATCCAGAAATGGTAAAATGGTTGAGTAATGATGAGGACAGTATGGAGACTGAAGAGTTGTTTGGGGTGAAGATGAAGGCGTATCATTTTGCAGAGTTGCTTGCATGGGTGCAGAATGGAGGATCATTGATCAAGCTGAAGAAAGGTGCAGCAAAGGAGGCATCTGCAGGCACATCAAAGAAATCGTCTACCTTGAAGAAGCCTGCTGGATCTGCTAAGAAGGTGGCCACTTGAGTAAGTATGCTAACTTTGACAGCTCAAATATTTGTACTATCATCTGGTTATATCTCATGAATTTCTTTTGTACAGTAGTTTGAATCTTTTGGTCCTGCTTGTTCTTTGCTATTATCTGGATGGTCTTGCTGGCAACTTGAGTAGTTTGGTCTTTATGATTGCTTGCACTGCATTTAGTTCTCAGTTATCTCTGCTTTTGTGGATGGAATTCTTGATTCCACATGCCTTAGCAAGCCCACAGTCTACTCCTTTCCCAGACATAGGCTTTCAAGACTTTAGTGAATTCATTATCAACAACTTTGGAGATAAAATATCTCTGCCAACAGTTATGATGATGTTGCTGTCAATGACCAACAATACAGAGCTTCTCTCTCTTCATTTCAAACAAAGTCCTGGATCTAAGGCAACATCATGGATTAAATGTCTAGCATGTGCAATTATTGAACAACTTGGCGACAATGATGCAGACACTCTATTCTCAGAAAATGAGCTATCCATGTTTAAAAATGCAACTGCCAGACAGAGTAATGTTTCATCATTGGCTGTGAAACTTGTTGAATTCTCACATTTATTGGGCCTTTACCCATATAACAATAAACAAAAATACACTGGTACTTTGCAACATATATCACACAGTTCTATTCAACCAGCACTGTTGATTTGCTCAAACTCATCTGTCTGTTTTAGTGCAGGCTGTGGATGATGTTTTTTAAAACAGAGTACACAAACACGCCATATTCCAAGAGTGACTTTGATCAAAGGCACAGAGGTCTTTAAAAATGTTCAGTTGCTTTCTGGATACTGTAACAACTGTGAACTATTTATTATGCAGATCATGAACGTACAGCT
>NW_001889885.1:498416-532284 GCF_000143565.1 Laccaria bicolor S238N-H82
AGAAAATCTAGAGTGGAATCCTAGATCTGAGCATGAAGTTCAGCCACATGATCAGCCAGCTCCAGAACCCAAATTAAAGCACTTTTTTGGTCCTGCAACATTTTATTGTGTTGAAACAATTTGTTATCCATGTGGTGTTGTTGAAGCATGGGCAAAATTTGCCAAATCAGAGTCAGAGTCAAACATTCTGGCCTTTATGAAGAAGGTTTATCCTACAAAGGAATTGCGTCCAGATTATATCTGCATCGATAAAGCTTGTAAAGTGCTTAAACATATGGCTGCACAAGGTCACTGGGATGAGTGGTCAGAAACAACACGATTGATAGTTGATACTTTCCACTATGGGAAACATTGGAAAGAAGATGTTCTTTGTCGAACATGGTGTAATCCAGCTCCCACAGATGGGTCTGCTCCAAATTTAGTTATAAAAGCCATAGCTTCTGATGGATCAACCTATGACAAATGAGCATTTAATACTCAGGTAAACCTAATTTGAATCTTTGTAATATTGATAAACTAATGAACTAATAATAGGCCTGTGAACAACTCAATGCATGGCTGGGAGGTTTTGAATCAATCCTCAAGAGAATGATACCCCAAAACTATAACTGGTTTATTCACACAATGCTTTCTTATCACACTAGAAAGGTTATTGCCCACCAAGCCAAAAAAGCAGCTAAAGGGATGCAGGAAGAGGAAGGTGGTGATACTGACAATGATGAAGCTGAGTAAGCAAAAGATGTATATAACTCTACTTGACAAGTTTCAAATCCCACTATCGATTTATTAAATGTCCACTGAATGTATCTGGCAAGTCATACTGAGCCTTTTTTCAGATTTATTTATAAGAAGTATAGACTGAACACTTAGCATTCTCTTGTACCTTTTTTGCTTAGAAATCCATCAGAAGTCCATCAGAAGTCCATCAGAAGTCCATCAGAAGTCCATCAGAAGTCCAGCGGAAATCCAGTGGACTGAGAACTTAGCAATTATGATGGTTTCTGCCTCTGTCCATTGGAAATCCGACAGAAGTCCAGCAGAAGTCCAATGGACACAGAATTCTGGCCAGTCCAACCATTTCCTGCTTCTAAGTAGTTTGAGTGGACTTTCACTGGACTTTGCCTGGACTAGCAGTGGAATCCAGTCATGTCCAACGGACTCCGATGGTCTTCCGACAGACTGTCCGCTGGGTCCATCAGAAATGGCAGGGTCTGATGAAAGTCTGTCAGAGTCCATTGGACAAGCAGTGGGAGTGTAAAGTACTGGTGGCTGCTATTGACAGTACATTCGCCTCAACATTCAGCTTCCCAGCTATCCATTCTATGCTTTTGCAGGATGCGCCTTTCACTTTATCTGTTCTCCAGTCATCGGCGACTGCCCGAAAAGCAGAAATGCACACCAAAAAGCGAAAGGACAGAACAAAGATGTATTCTTTTCAATAATATTGGACTATTTGAGTTTACTCTCTCCCAGGTTGTCATCTCTGCTGCACTGGCCTGTCTTGGGCAGTATAGTCATGCCAACACCCTGGCAAAAAAGGATGATTGGAATGTACATGTATGCTTCTGGTGCCCAACGACAGGCAATCTCAGTGTTGTCTACTCTTGGACTATCTGAGAGCTATGGCAACCTTATATCAAAAAATGTGAGGCGTGTACAAATGGTCAAAGGGAGAAAGCAGAAGATGAAGGTGAAAGGAAAGGAGAAAGGGGTGGATTCAGAAGGTCCCAAGATTCCAACTGGTACTCTCTATCAGTTGTCAGAATCAATGCGACAGGATACTTGAGAGATTGCAGCAACAGGTCTTTTCGCAACTGTTTACAACAACATCAATATTAATTTCCGCAACCACGAGGAAATTATTGGACACCATGGTGAGCAGAAATTCCTTTCTTATTCTGAACATCCAATTTACCAGAGAGGTAGACACACAAGAGAATGGTACTTGTGCTACACTTGTGCCACTATTTGATGCAAAGACAGAGGACTTAAATGTCAAGGACCTTCAATCCTCATTTCTCAATGCCCTGGCATTATCTATTGCAGATATTGTTCACACAAAAGATGAACAGAAGGCCTTCAAGTCTCATTTAATATTCACTATTCTCCACATTCTTGTGAAGCATGGTGGCCAGGGATTTCAGTGCTTCCAGGTTGATCTTGACAAGGCACAGCCAGAGACGGCTGACAAGATCAAGATTCATAAATCACAATTACACCCATTGCCTACTTGGAATATTGATGAATCTTCAATTACAGGAAATGCAGAGGTTATTGAGGCAATAAATAAAGAGCTTCATCTTGATCAGGTTCCAGAAGCTGCAGAGCATATTCAATTTCTTGCTGGTGATCAGCTGTCCATTGCTCGACTATGTGCTTTCGAGCTGATCTGAGCTGGCCATGAAAGTGGATGAAATGCAATGTTCTGGGGTGCATGGATCCCAGGACTCTTTCATGCCAAGATCGCAGATGCTCTAGGTACCCTCTTGATGCATTTTGGAAGACCTGACACCGGTTCACGCAATCCCAATTCATTGTGGTATGAGAACACACGTCTAGACCAACTACCGATAACTCTTACATCTTTGCCTCCTTTCTGCAAATGCTGTGACCTTCTTTTCATATCGCTCTATGCATGTGTCCTCCACTGCTTACTTCTTGTGTCAAGATGCAATAGCCTGGAAGAATATCTGGTCAAATTTAGCAGTTGGGACAAATTGACAACACACGCAACAATGATTTTCAAGCAGTTCACAAACTCATCACGGGTACAAGAATTGCGAAGCCGAGCAGGGGAAGGAGATATGGTGTTCGAAAATGTGATTCTCTTAATGTGCGATGCCCTAATTTCCCAGGAATTTACTGATGCTGTGAAAGCTGGTGATTCGGGAAGGGTTGTGCTCGTTCTGAAGACATGGGCCTTGAGCTACTGACGAAACGGACAAACAAAGTATGCATATGAGATGCTCCATTTGATCCACCATCTCTCGAAAATCTGGCCTAAAGGGATATGCGATATCGTCTTGAGAAACTGGTTGCTGAATACTACTGGCCACACTGATAGTTTCGTCGAAATAGACCTCATACAGGAGCATCTAAATTTCTGGATCAAGGTAAGTCTCATAATAGAGCTATTGAATGAACTTACATGGAGAATCCAGACAGCATACAAGGCCCATGGCTCGAATGCATCATGGGATTGGCTGGATACACTTGCACCCACAATTGAGGTCTTGAGGAACACTGCCCAAAATTTCAATGATACTCTTGGTGCTGATCAAGGAACTTGACATGCACCTCCTGACCTGACAAATGACATTGCGATGTTGATGGACAGCCTCAATGAAAATGATGTTTATTGCCTTCAAAAAGGAAGAGTTTTGGGCGAGGATACAGGTGGCGCCGTTAAAGATGTCATATTAGCGGGGTTACACAGCCTTACTGAAGGCAAAAAAACACCACTTACCAAATACAACAAAGCCGTCCAGTGTCTACAACACAGGCACAGCATGATGTCTATCACTGAGCAAAAGTTGCGATCCCAGCCACCATCCGAGCCACCAGCGCCTGGAAATCCCAATCCCCCCACTAACCCGAGTCCACCCCTTGAAAATCCAGCAGCGACGCCAGTTGGAGATGTCGGCAAAGGCATGTTGGTGGATGAGAGCATTGAAAGAGAGCCTGAGGAAGGTTCTGAGGAACCAAACGAGATTGAAAGAATTCTTGATGAACTCACTGATGGAATTCCAGAAGCTACTCTTGTAAGGTTGAGCGAAGAAGATGTCGTGTTGGATATGGATGAGGTAGTGGCTGAAGTTATAGATGAAGAAGAGAGTGAATCCTCTGACAGTGGCGGAGACTCCGAGGAAAGTGGCGAGTAGTGATTGAGTTGCGTGTCGTGTTGTTGTTGTAATTGTAGCAGTAAACGTGGGTGTGATGTCATGGGTGGGAGCAAGCATGACATATGCTTGCTTCATCTGACTTTTGTCATCTGAAACTTCCAGACTTGGCCGCTTCGCTACCCTCTTTTGCTTCTGCTTCACTGGCATGGAATTAAATGGGATGGGACAGATCTGCTAAGAGCTCCCCACTGTAAGTACCAAATCACGCCCATCCCCTACCATATGCATGCTCTAAACCCACGAAACCCTCAATAGCACTTGCCATGGAGCTGCAGAGCATGTACATTTTCTTGTGGGTGATCAGCTTTCCATCACTTGAATATGTGCTCTCGAACCGATCCAAACTGGCCATGAAAATGGAAGGGATGCGATGTATGGGAGTGTAGGGAATCCAGGACTGTTTCACACGAATACGGCAGATCCTTTAGGTACTCTCTCAACGCATATCAGAAAACCTGACACCATTCCATGCGATCCTGATTCCGATTCATTGTCATGCAAGAATACATGCTTGGACTGTACCAAGGGCGAAAAAACACCACTTACCAGGTTTTGCTAAACCTAACCCTAAAATACTTTACCCTCCCCAGGTTATTCCATATGGACTAGATGGAATCCATACTTCCCCCAGATGGAATCCATGGAATGGTTGATGGAATCCATACTTCCCCCAGATGGATTCCATGGAATGGTTGATGGAATCCATCCCTTTTCCAGATGGAATCCATACTTTTTTAGATGGATTCCATCAATTTCCAGGGTGGAATCCATGGTAAGTTCTAACTTATGTAGAAAGTGGGCTGTTTGAAATATTGCCAAGTCAGGAATCACAGTGCTGCACTTATTCATACTGATAACTGCTCAAGAACAATTGAAATATATTGACTAGGACTACATATATATTTATTTTACTACATTACATATTGAAGGGAGAGGGAGAGGGAAGGGGGAGTGAGTGGGTGTGGTGGAGAGTGAGGAGGGAGAAAGTGGTGGGAAGTATTGATGTGAGGGGGACACTGGAGGGATGGGGAGCAAAGGGAGGGGAGCAAATGGAAGGAGAGCAAGGGGAGGGGAGGACTGGGAGCAGGGGGAGCAATGGGGGGATGGGGATGGAGGGGGAGGAAGTAGGGTGGAAGAGGGGGGACTCACCTGGGCTTGTTGTTGCCCATGTCCGTTAACTTTCGTGGGTGGTCGTCTCCATTTGTCAAAGGGGGTCCATGGGTGCTCATCATCCGTTTGTCATTGTTGTGATTGGGTGGTGGGCGTTGTCGTTCGTGGGCATGTTGTCATTTTTGGGGCGCTGGGCAGTCATCTCGTAGGTGTTCGTCTTCGTTTTATGGGTGGTCGTTCACATCCGTGGGTGGTCATCTTTGTGGGCGGTCGTTGACGTTGGTGGGTGGTCGTGGTTGCATTGTGTTGTGGCACCATCCTGTCCGTCATTGTGTGTTGTCGGCATTGTTGGTGTGTCGTCGTCGTTGATGTGGGCAGTCATGGTTTGTCGTGGTGGTGAGGGATGGTGGATGGTCATCAGATGGTGGTGGTGTGGAAGGAAGGAACGACATGGTGACATTTCAAGCCACAGCATGTCACACATATGATGCCACATGCCTTGCAGTACTTTACAGTGCCCCACCCATTCCTGCAGGAATCCACAGGAATCCACAGGAATCTGCAGGAATCCGGAGGAATGGCACTGGAATCCGCAGGAATCCACAGGAATGGGACCAGAATACAACTAATACAACACCTTTCCTTTTTGCTACATACATTTACACTAATATGCACTTCTTCACACTAACTTAAAGGGTATGAACACTTTCTTATAACATTTATATATTAAAACTCAAATCTACATCTAATTTACTATTTTCTAAGTTAAATAAAGGGGCAGGAAGAGAGGGAGGGAGGGAGGAAGGGAGGGAGGGAGGGAGGAAGGGAGGGAGGGAGGGAGGAAGGGAGGGAGGGAGGGAGGAAGGGAGGGAGGGAGGGAGGAAGGGAGGGAGGGAGGGAGGAAGGGAGGGAGGGAGGGAGGAAGGGAGGGAGGGAGGGAGGGAGGGAGGAAGGGGGGAGGAAGGGAGGGACAGGGAGTGGTGTGGGGGTGTGATCTATGTGATCAGCATAGGAAAGGGGGAGGAAGGAAGGGAGGAGGGACAGGCAATGGTGTGGGGCAGGCCCTGGGGATGGGATGGAGGGGGAGAGAGTGGTGGGGACTAATAAAGGGGAAGGGGGTAGTGCTGGGCCTCGTTGTCCATTGTCGTTGTCATCCTGTGTCATCGCATGGTCATCATCGCACTGTTGTTGTTGTGTTGTCCTCATCGTGTTGTCATTGTCGTGTTGTCATCATTTTGTGATGTGACGTTGCAGCATTTGCGTGGTCGTCATGGTGGGCACTCGTGGATGGTGGTGGGTGCTGTCTGGATGGTGGTGGGTGCTCGTGGATAGTGGTGGTGTTGTTGTCATCATCCGTTTGGCTGCCACGTCACTGGCGGTGGTCATTGCCATTCTTTGCTGGGTCGTCATCGCCGTTGTGGGGTCATGTGGGGTCGTTGTCGTCGTCATGGGTGGTGTGGCATTGTCGGTTTATCGTGGCTGTCGTGGGGGTGGGGAAGAGGATGGTTGGTGGTGGTGGAAAGGAATGGATGGTATTGAATTTGTTTGGTAATGTTGCCTTTGTTTGGTAACAGAAGTAAAACAAACAAACAAAGGACCGGATTCCATTGCATTCCATTCCTGTGCATTCCACAGATCATTCCAGTGTCAATTCCGGAATGCCCAAATTCCGCCGGAATGGTAAGGCACTGGAATGATAAAAATGGCAGGCCTCCCTGCCAAATTTCATTCCTCTGGAATCCACCGGAATCCGCTGGAATGACTGGATTCCTGCAGGAATTAGGGGGGCACTGATAAGACCTCCATGCCTTGGTGCAGTATATAGCTACCTTTAGTTTAACATATAATAAAGCCTGCATGGCTCAGTTGGCTTTAGCGTTGCTATAATTGATGATGTTGAGGGTTCAATTCTCTTAGGTGCAAAAATTCTTTTTTACTTAAATATAGTAAGGACACTATAAATACTGTGTTTATATGTATTCTAATGGTATATTGGTCTTCCATGGAATCCATATGGAATGGTGTTGGAGTCCATATGGAATTAATCATTCCATGACCATTCCATGGTCATTCCATATGGAATCCATGAGGTCTATGGAATAAGAAACTGGCTGGGTCCTCAGCCAACATTGATTCCATGGATTCCATACAGAATAACCTGGGGAAGGTAAAGACCTCGGGTTTTCCATTCCTGAAAAGCCATTAATATGAATGCTTTCAATAATAGAGTAAGTATATTTTTTTGCCCAGTAGGGCCAATCAGACAGTCCTGCCCACTTACATAGCATACACATATAGTCTTGCCAACAACACTATCATTCAATCTCAATTTTCTTTAAAACTGCAATCATGGAATGAAGTATTGTTGTCCTGAATGTTTGTCCTTTTGTCATAATAGGGGTGCTTATGGTTATCATTTTTTATCCATTTTTGATTCACTCTTCATTCATTTTTCTAGAAATAGAACATCAAAAACAAACTGAAAAACAAACTGAAAAATGTGAACTGTGAACCCACCCCCCTTGAAATTTTCAAAAATGAGATCAAAAATGAACAAACAGCACATTTTCCAGCAGCCCAGCAGCATTGAACTCCACATCTTGTTGCAGACCCCGCCTTATCTTACCACTCATTCAACAGTATCTGTCCACCTCAATTCTTCCATGAGTCTTCACTACTACTATGCCCTACCAGGACCTCAGGACCTCCTCTCAGTCAGCACATTTTTGAGTTTGAACCCTTCTGCCAAACCTCTTGCCACAAATTTTCAGAGAGGACCTCCTGGGCCTAATCCAACCTAATTCCACTTTTCTCCATCCAGAAAAACGATGAATTGACAAAGTTCTGTTATTTTGGCAGTCACAATCTGTCACGTTCTTCTGCCAAAAAATGTGATGTTTTGTGACTGCCAACTGTGTGGGGGTGCCGAGGTCCTGGTAGGGCATAGTATTAAAACTACTTTATCTTAATTTTTTTGCTCGTTCTGTAATGTGATTTGTGGTGTGTTTGCCATATCAGGAAAGAATGAAAAGAACAGACAACGCCGAATAGTGTTTAAAGGTTCAATCCATAGGACCACAAAAAACCGGTGGACCAAAATGAACTGGACCATGGTCCGGTCTTTTTTTCGGTTGCAGTTGCCCCAATTTGGGGTTAGTCCAGTTGCCGGTTGCCTCATTTCGAAAATATATTAAAACCGTTCAAAGACCGGTTTTGATCGGTTGCAACCGGTTAAATGGTCACGTGCGTTACATACCCTTGTAACCACATTTATTACCTTTTATTGGGTTTTTGTTTCATCAAAAACGGTTAAGAATTGAGAAAGATATAACCAAATCCATATTTTACCCAAGTCTCTAGGAGATGTAATTCGGTTTCAGTTATAGCTATGTCAAATCTTCATTAAATCTCTTAAAAATTGGTAGAATGACGGGTATTTACATGCTTTACTATTTTATTTAACCCTTTTATTTTTCAGAGTAATAATAGTCGAGATAAAAATGGTTTATATTGGTATAATAAATTATATGCAAAAAAACCGGTCTGGGTCGGTCTGAACTGGCTCCATAGACTGCAAAAGACCAGTCCTAGGTGGTTCGGTTCGGTTCCCTCAATATCTGGGTCGGCCCTAGACCGGTTGCGGTCCACGGTTGCGCATTTTGGGGGCAAAAAAACGGACTGAACTGAACTTGCGAACACTAACGCCGAAACACCCTTTGGCAACTTGAAAACCGAGGACAAAAAATGGATGAAAAATGGAATGAAAAATGGAAAAACATCAAAAACGGACACACAACCTGTTTTTCAAAAAATCATGTTTTTGGGTCTTTTTTGGTGTCATTTCTGGCTCTGTTTTTCATCTTGTTTTTCTGAAAAATGAAATCAAAAATGAGATCAAAAATGAGAACCGTGAACACCCCTAATATTTGGTCCAATTTTATTAAAGCTGAGTGAATCTATCCAATCCCAAAGTCTTGTTAATTGGAAATGGGATCAAGTCTTGTGTCCTGAGAGTCTTCATTTTCAAAATATTATACCATGGTATTGATACTATATCATGGTATTACAATGTTATACCATTGCAATCTCTAACTTAAACCTTCCTGTCAACTAGTATATCCATTCATAATTGTACCATTCTACAATTCTATTAACTAACTACTAACTGTACTTATCATTTCCTACCAGGCAGCTTTTCATTCCAACTTTTTCCCACCAAACCAACCTATAATACTTCTGCCTTGACCTCTTACGAGATGTTCCAACCTCCAAGTCATCATCTTCATCATCTTCCAGATCCTCCCACAAATCCTCACTCTCCCATCTCCCAAAGGCCAGCCCATTATCTGCTACCCTGAATGCATCTGACACTGCCATGAGTTCTGTCTCTTCAATAACATTGTTGTTGTCTGCTTCTTCAACATTATATGTGCAATTCAACTGTTCATCATCACTTCCCTCTTCATCAACATTTTCTTGTGACAAATCCTTCAATGCAGTCTCCAAATCTTTGACATCAGCTGCCCATCCTTTCAACATTGGATATGTGCCAGGAATCAGAGACACATGTTCCCTCCACTGTGCACACAAACTCAGATGTCATGACTGTCTGATAACCAATTGATGCTCAATGTCTTCATCCTCTATAATAAAGAACAGTACCGATTTTCATTATTTATCTGGCCCATATCATTGTGACTTTCATTAGATACCTGGGTGATATCATTGCAACTTTCATTAGCCACATGGGTGATAATCATTCCAGTTACCATGACTTTTCATTAGGTACCTGGGTGATATCATTGTGATTTTCATTATTTATATGGCCCATATCATTGTGATTTTCATTAGATACCTGGGTGATTTTATTGTGACTTTCATTAGCCAAATGGGTGATATCATTGCAATTTTCATTATTTATCTAGCCCATATCATTGTGATTTTGATTAGATACCTGGGTGATATCATTGCAACTTTCATTAGCCACATGGGCGATATCATTGCAATTTTTCAAATGTAGCTCTGGGTATCTCATTGCAATTTTTCAATGGATAGCCTGCACATTTCATTGTGATTTCTCAAATGTAGCCCTGGGTATTTCGTTATGATTTTTCAATGGATACCCAGCACATCAACGCTTGGCGCTTTCAATGGATATTTCTAAAAATAGCTACAAAACGAGAAAAAAATAGAAAAAAAATAGGAATGGTGTATAGGATGTCAGGTACTGCTTTCAGGGTCCACTGTATCTATCCAAAATTGGATATGACCAAAAAAGTAGGAGAAATGAAGAAAAGAATGATGATACATGTCAGGGTCCATGTAATGGGCTTCTTGGGAGGGTGGTCACATGACCAATTGAAATGGTCAAAAAAGGAAAGTTGTAGCTGTGCAATGTATCTTTCAGAATCTGTTAGAATTACATCACAGAGAGCTCCCCTTGTGAAGATATGAGGTTAAAGACTTTTCACACCACCGGCTTTTTTTTTGTTTTTTGCATTTTTCTCCATGAAAAAGACATCAAACAATATAACTTCAACACATTTAGAAAGCTAAGAGAAGGGGCCATAACTATTGTATCATGGGAAATTTGACCCAAAAAGGAAGGTTCATACCCTAAAAGGGAAACCAACACTGAGAGACTACAAAGATTACAGATTGACTACAAAAGTCACATAAGGACTACAAAGTTTACCAATAGACTACAAAAAACTACTAAAAAAACCAAAAAAAGTCGGACATAGGCTACAAAGGTCAAACATAGTCTACAAAGTTTACTGATAGACTAAAAAGACTACAAAAGTCAGACAAAGACTACAAAGTTCAGACATGGACTACAAAGGCTACAAAAGTCAGACATAGACTACAAAAGTTGAACATAGTCTACAAAGTTTACAAAGTTTACTGATAGACTAAAAAAAGACTACAAAAGTCAGACATAGACTACAAAATTTTACTGATACCCTTGATTACAGTTATAGATATCTGTTTATTGTCTGGCTATCCACTAAAAAAGTTAGTAGTGTCCACTAGTTGACTTTGTGCCATTATCGCATGCAAACCTTTGCTGTGATGTTCTGTCTATCCTTGTTCTTAACATCAGTTGAGCCTGTGCTGTCTTTTCACATTGATAGCTACTGTTCTAGATCTAAACATAGTCAACCTTGAATGGATGATGGGTGATTGCTCCTTCAAAACATTCACCACATTGGAGGTTGTACCAGTGAATGATGGAAGGCCATCTGTACATCTCTTATTTATTCAGGATTCAGGTACAATACAACCTCCAATGCACAGGCTATCCATTGAAAAATTGCAATGAAATACCCAGGGCTACATTTGAAAAACTGCAATGATATCACCCAGGCACCTAATGAAAATTGCAATGATATCACCCAGGCAGCTGATAAAAATTGCAATGATATCGCCCATGTGGCTAATGAAAGTTGCAATGATATCACCCAGGTATCTAATCAAAATCACAATTACATGGGCTAGATAAATAATGAAAATTGCAATGATATCACCCAGGTATCTAATGAAAGTCACAAAGATATGGGCCAGATAAATAATGAAATCACAATGATATCACCCAGGCGTCTAATGAAAATTGCCCAATGAAAAGTCATGGTAACTGGAATGATTCCTATCATAAAGGCTGTGGACTTATACACAGGGAGCTATAGGCAGTTACCTTATTTATATGATGAAAGTGGTACCCACCAGTCAAGCCGAGCCACGCATCATGTGCCACTTCAACTATCCCATGGAGTGTTGGGAGAATGCTGGTGTCAGACTGGATAGAAAAAGACGTGTTAGATTCAAGCCCCATCACAACGATAGGCTGATGAACACTTACAATGCCCCAATGATTATTGCATGGCATGCAACTATTGATGTTAAACCTGTCATGAGCAAAGATGCTGCTATAACGTGAGTGACAAATGCATGGTCATAGGTGAATGACTCACCTTCAACCCTCAGGTACATTGCAAAGTATGCTTCCAATGCTAAATCACAAGCTCCTGCATTTCCAGAGCTGCTCTTGGGTGCACAAGTACAATTGATGCTGGAGGAACTGCACAATCAGCATGTCAGAAACTCTTAAACAAAATGCTTGGTGAGAGGACGTACTCTGCGCAGGAGACAGCGCATCTCCTCCTAGGCATACCCTTGATTCAGTCTTCAGCTTCATTTCACACACTCTCAATCAGTTTCGATGGTGGGCACGGTGAACTTGGTAAACAGGTTCCTGATGGCGATGACATTGAGGAAGATGCACAGAGAGTCACAGGTGCATCATGGATACAAAGGTTGGCATCATGAATTGTAATGATTGTTGAGAAGTTGACATGTTTCTAGGTATACAAGGCATGCTCTGGCATTGGAAAATTTGTCCCTACAAGAGGTCTGTGACCAATACACTTGGCGCAAGGGCAAATGGTGAAAAAGGCAAAAAGGGACTCACATGGTGGTTTGCATCTATCCTTGCTATTCGCCCAATCCAGAGGACCCACAGTATGACAAGTATTGCCATATGTAAGTCATTCTCCACCACCCATTTTGGGACCTAAACAACTTGAAGCTGACAAATGGGGAGGAGAAGACCTGGCCAGAAATATTTGCAGAATGTTGAGTTTCAGGACATGTCCACACCAGTGATACTCTGAGAAGCTGGGAGGAAGAAAGTCATGGAAATGATGAAGAAGAAGAAGAGGATGAGGCTGTAAACCTGGATATCTCTGCAATGGAAGAAGCCGACTGGCAGGTGTGGGTGCGCAACCATCCAAATGTGCAGATATCTGCATATGATACCAGTGATCTTGGACAACATCCTATCGATGATGGATGGGACCTTCAAGCATCATATGCACAATGGAATGATGTTCCAGTAATGTCGGTCTGGCTTGATGAGAGGAAGTGTGAAGCCAGGCATCATCAATAGACTGACACAGATGCACATATTGACCTGAATATGCTGGAGGATGAGCAACGGCTCATTTACAACAAATACGTTAAAGTGTACACCAAGATAATGGCAGGGGAAGACGCCTCCCAGATCTTGATCAATGTTGATGGCATGGCTGGATGTGGAAAAACATATCTGATCAGAGCTGTCTGTCAAAAGCTTCGTCAGATGGCTGAAGATAATGGTCTCCCTGATCCTATTCAAGTCCTTGCACCATTGGAGTCACTGCCCTGAATATTGGCATACCCATTACTGTATTTTCTTGGCTTGTAGGTTCTCACCTGGCGACACTGCAACTCCAGTGGCAAGGCGTTCATTTCATCATAATTGACGAGAAATCTATGGTTGGACTTTGATTACTGGCACAGACGGACTCACATCAATGGCAGATCTTCCCCCAGGCTGCTGATCAACCTTTGGAGGGGTGAGCATGGCATTGTTTGGTGACTTTGCCCAACTTCCTCCTGTTGGTGACACCCCCCTGTACTCCTCTCCCTTGACAGCCGCCACAGACAATGGGACCATGAGTAGAGAAGGTGGCACTGTGTACCATCTGTTTTCAGATAGCTTCTGCCTTTGTATCATTCACCAACAACAAGGTGACTCTCCGGACCAACAATGATTCCGTGAACTTCTGCAACATGCCTCGTCTGGTGGACTCTTGTTAAATGAGTGGCATTTTCTCAACACTAGGAGCAGCAGGAATCTCGATCAACAGACCAAAGACTCTTTCAAGGATGCTGTCTGCCTGTACACAACTCACGAAGATGTGCATGATCTCAACCTCCACCAGCTCGAAGCCCTCAATCAACTATGTGCTCAATTCCTTGCTAAACATGATGGTGGTTCAGAGGCTGCCAAAGTCAGTGCAGATCAAGCCACAGGTTTAGAGACTCACCTTGTTTTGGCACGGCATGCGAAGGTCATGATAACACACAACATATGGCAAGTTCAAGGTCTCGTGACTGGTGGCTACCACTTTTATCATAAAACTAAGGCAATTGCCTGCAGAGCTGTGTGTATGTCCACAAGTTTTATGAAAGGCCTTTCATAGATGTGTCTGTCCTGTGCTTTTCTTTCTCATAAAGCCTATGTTCTTTTCATAAAATATAGGCAAGGCCAGAGGGTGCTTTTCATAATTAAGCCTTTGTGCTTTCAATAGAAATTTCATTCACTGGGTTAGGTGTATCCATTGCCTCTTTCTTAATCAATGCTGTGTGCTTTCATTGAATATTTCATTAGGAATGTTGCTTTCAATAAATATTTCATTGGCTAGGTTAGGTGTATTCATTGACTCTTTCATAATTACTGCTGTATGCTTTCATTGAATATTTCATAGGTGCTTTCATTGCACTTTTCATGATTAAACCTGTGCACTTTCAATAAATATTTCATTGACTAGGATGGGTGTATTCATTGCCTCTTTCATATTTAATGGTGTGCTTTCATTGAAAATTTCATTAGGAATTTTCGGCACTTTCATTGCACTTTTCATAATTAAACCTGTGCACTTTCAATAAATATTTCATTGACTAGGATGGGTGTATTCATTGCCTCTTTCATATTTAATGGTGTGCGCTTTCATTGAAAATTTCATTAGGAATTTTCGGCACTTTCATTGCACTTTTCATAATTAAAGCTGTGCGCTTTCAATAAATATTTCATTGACTAGGTTGGGTGTATTCATTGCCTCTTTCATATTTAATGGTGTGTGCTTTCATTCAAAATTTCATTGAGAATTTTCGGCACTTTAATTGCACTTTCAATGCAGTGTCATCTAGGCAATGTTGTAAGTGTTTACTGCTTAATTTTTGTACTTGAGAATAGTCAATTTTATCTACAATCATTATCCCTGCTGTGCTTTTCATTCGAGATAGGGCAACAAAGGTAAGGCCAGTTGAAAACTCTATCTTACCAAGACCCAACTTGATTTTCTCAAGTGTCAGACCTTGAGACTTGTGCACAGTCACTGCCCATGTTAGTTGCAATGGAAGCTGCATGCTTGACATCATTTTCCCCTGATGTTGAAATGTCATCTTCAAGGAGGTAATTGGAATGATGGGTATGCCATCAGGGAAGTCTGGTCAAGGTTCGGTGTGCCACAGCATTGGCCCAGAATAGGTCTTGCATGACACGAGAACAGCAAGTGGTTGCTCTGAACGACTGCAGCCTGGTGCCCATATGACATCTTCCACTTCACCAATAGTAGCATTGACAAGACCACAAGTGGCTACCACCTTTATCATAAAACTAAGGTACTTGTCTGTAGAGCTGTATGTATAAGTCCACAAGTTTTATGAAAGGCCTTTCATAGGTGTGTCCTGTGTCTTTATTTCTCATAAAGGCTATGTTCTTTTCATAAAATGTAGGCAAAGACCACAGGACCATTTCATAACATTTCTTAGGAGCTTTCATAATTATTATCATGTGCTTTCTATGAATATTTCATTGAAGCAGTCATAAGTGGCAAAATGTCAACTCATCCCAATCCTTCAACCATATCCCCAATGACCTATACATACATACATAGTCAACCACATTACAAACTATATGTCAGAAAAGCAGACACTCTTTTGTAGTCTCAAAAAGCAGACACTATTAACTTTTGTAATGAAAAAGGCGGACACTACAAACCATTGTAGTCTCAAAAAGTGGACACTATTAACTTTTGTAATTAAAAAAGCGGACACTACAAACCATTGTAGTCTGAAAAAGCAGACACTACTAACTTTTGTACTCTCAAAAAGCGGACACTACTAATTTTTGTAGTCTTTGTCTGACCTTTGTGGTCTATGTCCAACTTTTGTAGTCTTTTGTAGTCTATTAGTAAACTCTGTAGTCTGTGTCCGACTTTTGTAGTCTTTTTTTGTAGTCTATAACTGACTTGTGTAGTATATCAGCATCTGTCAGTGTCAATTACCCTTTTAGGGCATGTACCTTCCTTTTTGGGAGAAATTTCCCATGATACAATAGTTGTAGCCCCTTCTCTTAGCTTTCTAAATCTGTTGAAATCATGTTGTTTAGTGTTCTTTTCATGTAGAAAAAAACAAATATGGTGCTTTTGAAAACCTTTTACCTCATATCTCCACAATGGAGGCACTTTAGGACATAATTCCAACTGATTCAGGAAGCTACAGTGAAGAGCTACAACTTTTGTTTTCTTCATTTTTGGAAATTGATCATGTGACCACCCTCCCAATGGCCCATTGGATTGATTCTAATAGCTATTTTATGGCTATAATGGATATAATAAAAAATCATAATGATAGCCCTGGGGGTATGTATGAAAATCAGAATGAAATATTGAGAGATACTCAATGAAAAATCCCAATGAAAGCGCACATCATTAATTATGAAAGAAGCAATGAATACATCCAACCTAGCCAATGAAATATTTATTGAAATGCACAATGAAAGCACCCAGAATTGATCATAAAATATTCAATGAAAGCGCACACCATTAAATATGAAAGAGGCAATGAATACACCAAACCTAGTCAATGAAATATTTATTGAAATAACACAGGTTTAATTATGAAAAGTGCAATGAAAGCACTGAAAATTCCTAATGAAATCTTTAAGGAAAGTACACACCATTAAATATGAAAGAGGCAATGAATACACCAAACCTAGTCAATGAAATATTTATTGAAATCACACAGGTTTAATTATGAAAAGTGCAATGAAAGTGCTGAAAATTCCTAATGAAATCTTTAATGAAAGCACACACCATTAAATACGAAAGAGGCAATGAATACACCCAACCTAGTCAATGAAATATTTATTGAAATCACACAGGTTTAATTATGAAAAGTGCAATGAAAGTGTGAAAATTCCTAATGAAATCTTCAATGAAAGCACACACCATTAAATATGAAAGAGGCAATGAATACACCAACCTAGTCAATGAAATATTTATTGAAAGTGCACATCTTTAATTATGAAAAGTACAATGAAAGTCTGAACTGCTTCAATGAAATATTCATAGAAAGCACATGATAATAATTATGAAAGCTCCTAAGAAATGTTATGAAATGGTCCTGTGGTCTTTGCCTACATTTTATGAAAAGAACATAGCCTTTATGAGAAATAAAGACACAGGACACACCTATGAAAGGCCTTTCATAAAACTTGTGGACTTATACATACAGCTCTACAGACAAGTACCTTAGTTTTATGATAAAGGTGGTAGCCACTTGTGGTCTTGTCAATGCTACTATTGGTGAAGTGGAAGATGTCATATGGGCACCAGGCTGCAGTCGTTCAGAGCAACCACTTGCTGTTCTCGTGTCATGCAAGACCTATTCTGGGCCAATGCTGTGGCACACCGAACCTTGACCAGACTTCCCTGATGGCATACCCATCATTCCAATTACCTCCTTGAAGATGACATTTCAACATCAGGGGAAAATGATGTCAAGCATGCAGCTTCCATTGCAACTAACATGGGCAGTGACTGTGCACAAGTCTCAAGGTCTGACACTTGAGAAAATCAAGTTGGGTCTTGGTAAGATAGAGTTTTCAACTGGCCTTACCTTTGTTGCCCTATCTCGAATGAAAAGCACAGCAGGGATAATGATTGTAGATAAAATTGACTATTCTCAAGTACAAAAATTAAGCAGTAAACACTTACAACATTGCCTAGATGACACTGCACATAGATACAGAAATTAGGTACTGTTGTCTGAAATCAGCCTTACTCTGAGTGTGGCACAAGCCTTACCTGCGGGACTTGCAGACCTTTATTTTTTTGTTGAATTGAAGTTTTGATAAGATGGCCTGACACCTAAGGGCCTCTTGTGCTCTGTGGGCTTTGTGATTCGCTACAAGTCAGTGCAAACGATTGAAAATTGACATCGAAATACATACTGGAATTTGTTGACATCCCAGACAGCTGAGAACCACCACCAAATGGCTTTCCACCATCCCCATTCTTCGCCTTCTTTGTCTGGGCCATCCCAAGGGCCCTGAGAGTCACTTGGGTCTGGTCAGAGTAGGCACACCTTGAGTGTCAAATACCACAAGAAGAGGCCAAATCAATGTGAGAAGATGTCCCAGATAGGTGCCAGAAGACGGTTCAGTGAGAGCAGGAGTTGAAAGAACACAGCAGGGAAGAGAGTTACGGGAGAATTATGGGTTAATATTCAATGGGTTTACATAGTCAAATCAATTTCACCACTGCCACCTGATATGGCAAGGACTTGAGCAATGCTCATAGCCAGCCAGTGGGGACACTGGACTCCAATGTTTTATTGAATGGTATAACCATGAAGGGTAGGATGGGTTCTGACATGGACGTTCAGAACAAAAAGATGGTCATTGAACAAGCCGTGACCAACACCAGACACATGTCCAAGCCTGAGCACTTATGCACCATGGCATTTGAATCTTGTTAGATTCAAACAGAAGGCAATGACACAACAGAGGTGTTGTACTCTAAGTACCATAAGAACATCAACCGCAGAACTGCAGTTTACTAGGTTGTAAAAAAAGAAACACAGAAAATAGAGGCTTGGCAAAAACAATGCCTTGGAACAGCTCTCAGTCACAGAAGCACACATCATGAATAGATATCAGCAGTCTTACATAGATGAAAATATATGCTGAAAATGTTCAAATTGAGGGCCTGCGCCGCTGAGCTTCATGGCAGAGCTTTGTTCAAGTCAGCTGAGGCTGTCAAGCACCATTCTAGGCTAGGGCTGTGCACTGTCCATTTGATGGGGATGGCTGTCAATCGATGGGCGTAAATTTGCAACTCGAAAGCCAGAACAGGAATGGGCAGGCAAAAAACAGGTTGTACAGACATTTGCCCACCCTTTCAATGTATATATTTTTTTTCACAGTTTTTCATTTGTTTTTGAGTACCTGGTAGATGTAAGAAGAGATATTAAGCACGAATAATAAAGATTTGCACCTTCAAACGGCAAATCGTGAGCTCGAGGTGTGAATAGACCTTTCGCAGGGTTTCAATTGCAATGAGTCAGCACCATTCTGGTTGTATTTGAGCTGCAATTGAACCCCCCTGGAGACATTTAGTGTGATAGAGATATGCAAAATTTTAATAATGAAGCACTTCAGACATTGTCAATAGATAATACAGCTAATTGTGGGTAAAATCACAGAATGTGTCGATGACCCATCTGACGGCCGTTACGGCCGTCATGTGACAGATAAAAACGGGTGTTCAGCAAGCCCAAACGGAACAGGTAATTGTCCGTCAGACCCGTCCGTCGACCGGTCTATGACGGGCACGGTGCGCAGCCCTATTCTAGGCCTCCAAAGCATTCCCAAACGTGAATTATAAATTGAATCCTATGTTTCTTCTTCATCTGAGTCCGTAGACGCAATGAAACCTAGGTACGAGCCATCCAAAGCACCTATCCAAGTGTCAGATTAACGAAGTAAAACACACGCCAGTATGAATTCACGACCAACGTTCCTGGTGGCATGTTTACCGCGATACGCCGACACTACCGGGCTAGGCGTAGCAAGGTACCCAACGGTCGACGTTGATGATGCTTGTGTATTCGTCGAGCTTGACCCGGGAGGCATCGAGTAATGCACCACCCGCGAAAGCGTGGAGATGGGAGACACGGGGTACATCACTGATGACATTGAGAAAGAGGCGGAGGCGAAGGGGGATGATGGGGCAAAGGAGAAGGGTTTCTGACATTGTGGAGTTGACTGTGCATGAAGCAAAGAGTCAGCCGCTGCGAGGGTGAAAAAAATGTGGAAAGTAAACAAACGTACGTTCGGGGAGAGGACTTTGAAAGGGCGTTGGGGCGTCGTCGTTGGAGACTTTGCATTCGACTTCGGCCGCGCTGGAGAGTTGACGGGTGGCATTGGCAGGGGAGGGTACTTCAGCGCATACCCCGCCTCCGCGATGTTGAACGTAAAAATCGTAACCGCCGTCACTTCTACACACAGACGACCAATCAGCAAAACTCGAGAAACACACAACAGCACTCACCTAGCAAAGACGCCCACTGATACACCCACTCCGAAGACCACCTCTCAAACGTGTGGCTCGAGCGTAACACACGTCGAATGGCCGTCGGCAGAGACGGTACAAGTAAGACAGTATAAGAGCAGCTACGAGACAGACGGCGTTCAGCCGTATACGTTGGAGAGCCTCTGCTTTGTGGGGTTTAAAGTGGTTGGCTATGGCTGCGAGCGTTGAGGATATAAGAGATTGCGACGAGGGTTTCTTGGTGGGTAATGGTGGCATGCTTGAAGTCCCGGGAAATAGTGAGCTGGAGAACGGGCTTTTACACGCGTCAACGTCGCGTGCAATGGTTGTCGAGAGAGAAAATGGGGTTTCAAGGCTGAAAAGTCACGGGACCAGAACAGAATCATGTGTACACAAGTTCGTCTTGAATGTGTATCGCACATGCGCAGGACTTTCTTCATGTCAGACGCTCACCGGTCTAATCAATGATGACTTGACCAAATCAGCTCGCATTCTTCTGCATCTCTCTCAGTTTGCTCTCCCAACGTCTCTCGGCGCTGAAGACGAGTCAATCGTTGAGCTTTCCTTTTCAAACCCTCGATTTTCTACACCGATATCATGATGAGGTGGGTTTGCTCTTATCCTTGGACCGTTGGAATAGTCTGTCCCCCGTTGTCACTGAGGTTTCGTTGATTGCTGAGCTGTAAACAATTAACAACCTCTTTCAGCCTTTAGAGATATGTTCCAACCATGCAATCCGTTCCCAAGGATGTCAGTAACCGCAAGGGTTGTGAGAACTTGTTCAGTAAGTTACTTACGCGTTGAGTATCCCCTTTACCAATCAAACTCAGGCACCCAGATCAATTCTCGGCGATGTTACAATGTGGTGGTATGTAGTGACTGCAAGCAGCGCACGACAGTTTTGGGGTGAGGACGTGCACATTAAAAGCAAGGTACCTATTCTATTTTCAATCCTGCTGTATGCTGATAGAGCTTCTGAACAGAAGAATTCCAACGATCGCGAAATCACTCAACGACTCCCCCAATACTCATTGAAGCACATCTATACAGATCTTTCCTTCTTCCCATCCACTTCAAGCGCTGGTCCGATCTCGTCAATCCCAAAGGTGGTCACGGCGTACGCCGCCATCGTAGTCACGATGACAGTTATGCCAGGGAAGCGGGAGGCGTAGTGTGCCTGTCTTTTCTCGGACTCGCTCACAGATCTCAACCGGGATTGATCGCGTCTGGCAGGCGGGATGTGTATGCTGTAACCTGTTAATCCCCTTCTCCTTGTCTCCGACTGACCCTATCTATTTCTAGAGTGCAAAGGTCACGACGCGAGAGATACACATCAGCCGAGCCGCACTTGCACAAACCTCTCCGACGTAAACACCAGCTTACTCAATATGAAGGAGCGTGGTTCGGGTTACGCTACCCGCGTTGAATCAAACCATAGTGCGTTTGAGAACATCCACCACGACACTCTTATTTTCAAGATTACTTTCCTTGTTTTTGTGATTTGATGTCATCTTCATTCCGCATCACTGCCATGCTCGTCATGGCAAACCTTGCTGCACCATTCTCCTCTGGTAGCTGCGACATCCAGCATGCGCAACTGGGACTTTCCGCCAATTGAACAGGCTCGCCCAACCTTCCGACACTCCACGCTTCGTCTTTCTTGGGTCTGGTAGATCTGTAATTAAATTGTTCTGAATGAATGGGACGTATGTATGAGCATTGCTGTTCATCCCAAGTCGGACTTGAAGCTTGATTGGCAGGGTAATAAACTCATTTCTGATGAAGAGTGCTGTTCCTGTCGCGCAGCTCTTTGATTTCTCATCTCACGTCAGATCACCCACATTCGATAATGGTCAAGATGTAGCCTTTGCTCAGTGGAAAGCTGCATTAGGAAAGATGACTACAAAGGCGACATGACTGGGATGCCTCTCTCATGAGAGACCCAGCTCCGTCTCTTCGCCACCTTTAACTCCCCTGACGGTGTGTGTTTATCCTTACAGTCTATGGCGGTCCCGTTTCAAAAATGAAGTCAGCAGTCCGTGCCTCCGCATTTTACATAACCTGAAGGCGCTTCAATTCCAACACCTGCTTCCACAGCTACGTCAGAGGGTGTCAATGCGCATCAAGGAACTACGCTCGATTTAACGTGCCTTCAGCGTAATCACACATTCCGCTGGCGGTCTTTCGAGCACGGATTATATTGAACCGTAAAAGGGAACGCCTTTGACCGTGAGGACTTGATGTGAATAGTTACGATGCACTCCGTAGTTGGTCAAAGCTCGGTTTATAGCGTGCTTTTCGGCTACTTGGGCATGGTAAGTTCTGTCCCGCTACCCTTCTTACGCTGTTTTGCAATTATATTAATTCAAGGGGAATGACAGAGAGAATGCTTGAGAATGTATTTCAGATGAGTGCTCTTCTTTCCGGCGCTCCGACGAAAAATGAAACGCAAGCCACTTGAAAGGCCGACCCAGTCGTACCCTCGAGAAACGTTGCAAAAAGAAGGCACCTCTGGCAGGGGCTGGGAAGTCGGTCTCGGCTTTATCTACATAACCACCGCGCCCAGTTCCCGGTCATGGTTAACAAACATTCAGACAGATTACACACCTGTTTCTTCACATCGTTCGTCACCTACGGTGCCTCGCCAACCAAGCATGGCAATAAAAGATTAATCTATGTAGGAACTCCCAAATCACCGACTTCCTAAAAGATACAGGGGCATTCACTTCTGTCAATCATTGGACACGTACAGTATCATGCAGAGGTAAGGTGCCTCGCCAACCGAGCATGGCAATGAAAGAGGAACTCCCAAATCGCCGACTTCCTAAAAGATTCAGGGGCATTCACATTCACAGGAGAGAAGAACACACCCAAAGACCTCCCTGATGTTTCTTGCGACCTCATGTCAAAGATTTGGGGTGACATTGTAATTTTGAAAGTTCAAGAAACGCTGGTTCACGTGTATGTAAATATCAAAGGTGTGCGACTCTGATTAGATCCTGACCATGATTCCGTAACCCCTTTCTCCAGGATGTATCACCTCTCGATCTGTTGTGTTTTATGGAGGCAATTGTTGTGTCAAGAGTCAACACCAAATCGTGGAGCCACAGCACCGGTTGTCTGTTGAAGATTCCACCTTGACTCCAGAGTCCACCGTCCCCAAACTTGCCCCAAACCTGTTATTAATTAAGGGCATAACTACGTTATCTTCTCAGCGGTTCTGCTCAAAACCAGGACCCGGGTCAACAGCACAAACGGTCTGATCCCGAAAATGGGAGATTTGTCCGGACGCCATTTGGCGGTCTCTGTCTGGGTTGTGCCCGGTCTACCCTCAGAATTTGTAAATTTGTCCGGGTTGGTGGATCTGGAGGTTTTTCGAGGGCTATCCGACCAACTCACTCAAATCCGGTTTCAAAGGAAGAAGCCGACGCGTGCAATCTGAGAACTCAGAAGGGATCAGCGTTGACACGCTTCGATCAGAAGCTCTCAATATGTAAATGCCATACAAGTGAATCTGGAAAGGATCCAAATGCTAAATCCCATTGGAGGAAGAAGCCAAGGAGCAGCGGCACCTCGATAAGTAGTCCCAAGAACGACGTCCCCAGATCTGATGATCTTAGCCGTTGCTTGGGTATAAAAACGCTGCAACTTTACTCCAACTCCCCAGCGCTCCCATTCTATCCCATTATCGACCATTACCTGTACCAATGCCCACCATCGAGAACCCAGATACCGGCCTCTTTGCGACTGCGCCTGCCATACTTGGAGGCGCTATCCAATTCAGTCCCCCAACCGGCGAAGCGAATCAACAAGTATGGGACCTTTAAGTTCCAATAGATCTGATGTTTATCCGCCTTAGTGGTTAATTCCCGATCTGGTGGGGGTCACATCCATACAGAGCGCCGGCCCCGGACCCTTTGCCTGGGTTCCGGGGGCGGCTGTAGCCGGCGCGAATGTCGTCACGAATCTAGCGGCATTTAATTGGTTCATCACCCCGGTTGCGTATGTCACGAACTATCTCATATAATATCCAATGCCTGATATTTTTACTGCCGCTCTTTTCAGTGGTGGCGGAAACACTATTCGGACCAACAATGCTGCAGCGTTGTTCTGGGGGGCACCTGTTGCCGGCGAGGTATTGGCGGTGCCACTATTTATGGATTACTATTCATACTGATTTCCGAACTTTTAGGGGGTTCCTCTCGTCCCAGCTGCTAATGCAGCTCAATTCATTTTCGCCTAAGTCTGAATCAAATCAAATCCCACTGAACTCGTGTGCCGACTGTTTGGATTGTGAATCGAGTTTGTTATGGACAACATTGTATTTCATTATGTTCCGAGTCGAATGAACCTTGAATGAACCAAGCATTGATTTGAGTATGATTTACAAATATTAGTTTTGGAAAAGTGGTCGCCCCACCGCACTAGGGATCCGCCTGGTGATCGATTGATCCCACGTCCCGTTTCTCCCAGCCAATGGCACTCGCTTTCAGCACTACGCAATGTGTGTCTACTTTGACTACTTCCCGTCCTCCACTTCTCTGGCTGCTCGAATCTCAATCTCAGTTTACCCTTACCGCCGTGACGTGACGACATCCTCGTACTTCCGAGTTCGGGATTGCTGACCTCAAACTTGCCTCAAACTTTCCATAAAAGCACGATCCCTCGTGCAACCGACTTCACGCCACTGTCATACACGACAGATACGATGAGCAATACGTGCATGCGCATATGCTCAGTACGAGGGCGCTCCACCAACTCTGTCGAGTTTCCAACCACTCCGGCCAACACGCGTCACACCTAAGTGCCTCGCTAGCACCACTGACTTGGGTTAGTCGGGTCAGCGCAATCGGACGGGTCTTTGTGGCTTCGATGGTGGCAAACGGGTGCGCATGTAAGCATTTATCTTTCTTTCTTCTGCAGGTACTGACGGCTATGTAGTGGTCAAGACACGAACTGTCAATGCTTCCAGTTGGAAAATCCGACGAAGAAGAACAATCTCGCGTAGTAGCTACATACAAACAAATGGTTTGTTCCCTCCCTCCCTCTCTTTCCCCCTTACTTACCCTCCTCCCAGATGAACCTCGTCATATCCCGCCTCTCCCCAATCACCCAACTCTCCGTAATCTACCGCGCAACCTCCCCAGGCCACCCAAACTGCAACCTCCTCACCGTCCCCTACCGCTCCTCGGAAGCAGCGCAAATAGGCGAACGCAACCTCGTCGAACGGCTCATCTCAACCATGCCGGACGAGCAGTGGCGGACGTTTAGGAAAAGGTGGGATTGGGATTTGTTTGCTGTGCATAATGCACTTTGGGAGTGGAAGATTGCGAGCTTTGATAAGGTTCGCGAGGAAGGAATGGCAGGGTAAAGTGGATTTTCATGGATGTTTGGGACCAGGCTTTGCAGAGGCCTGATGCACATACGGAGCCTGGGACGGATTGTTTGCATTGTGAGTCGTTTACCATGGGTATATGCGCTGGTTTGGATTGATGATTGTTGTTTGTAGGGAACCTGCCTGGGATATTCGAGCAGTGGATGCACCAGATATACCACGTCCCCTTTTGGAGCGGGAGAGGAAGAAGGCAAAGGCGAATGTGATGTGGCGACATAGATAGATTCACCGTCGACGAGCGCATATACCCTACCATGGAGGCACAAGTTGTGTACGACGTTAAGCATCGTAATTGTACTCATCGCTAGACAACATTTTGCGACGTTGTGCACAGACGGCCACTGTTAACTTGGACAACAAAAACAGCTTGATTTTGATCTTGCTTCCATCCACGACGTCGTCAAAGCATTCAACGACGAAATCGCTCTCTGTTTCCAAACGTTACTACGACAACCAACGCTCCGAGTCAACATCGACACGCGAACGTGCCCAGATCAGCAGCTTCACGCGACAGTTCGTATATTATCTTTTACACAAGTTTTCTACTAACAAAAGCTATTATAGAGAATTCTACCAACACTCAAAAGGAAGAACAACACGACGAAAACGCGTACACGAAGAGTCGACATGCGATCTAACGCATAAGCGCCGTCAGAAAGACGCAGGCGGCAGGAGTGCGAACAACGAGCGGTTACGCTACGGCGAGGCGGGCTTTCACATTTAAAGGCTGGGGTATGGGTCGAGAAGGTGAGTACTTACGTCGCATTGTTCATCTTGCACAACACTGACGGCTGTGGTTGTTTCCAAGTATTCCGCACTTCGCATAGAGCGTTCTGGCTTCATGCGCCGGTTTTGCGGATGGATATACGTCGTGTCGAGGCTGGAAACGCCTCCGAGTTAACATTCAACGATGCACGTACAAACGTGCCCAGCAACAACCAAGTTTCACGCGACAGTGAGTACCACACTATCTTTTACACAGGTTTTCTACTCATAAAAGCTATTAGATTTTGTTCTACTACCTACAACAAACCGAAACGATACGCGAGAAGATGAACAAGACAACAAAAACGCGTACAAGAAGAGTCGACATGTATATCTAACGCGAGAACGCCACCGGAAGGGCGCGGGAGTGCAGTCAACGAGAGGATAGACGACGTTTCACATGGAGAAGCTGGGAGAGCGTCGTGATATATTGAGAGGGTGACAAGAATTGAGTACTTACGTCGCCTTGGGCATCATGCATGACACTGACGACCGCGGTTGTTTCCAAGCCCTCGGCACTTCACATGGAGTGTTCTGGCTTGCATGCGCCAGTTTTGGGGATGCATATACATTGTCTCCAGGCTGGAAAGGGCACCGGCGATGTTCAGGGCTGTGGATGCATAAACGGAGCCAGCACGCGCTGGACGATAAAGGTACGTCAGTACGCCTCTGCAGACTATTGTAACATTGACGTACTCTGGCAGGTTCACATTGACACTCTCGGAAGATTTCAAAACACAAAAGCAAACGTCTACATGAGGATTGTAAGTCAACACGTTGTCATCAAATGAAACTACATTGAAATACTTTTGTAGAGCCAACGTACCGACGACGATGTATATGGTCAACAGCGGAGGGATGTCTACAGAACACACCAATCCCTGCGACGTATGGGACAGTGAAGAGCATATATACACGTGTCCGATGCACGCAAGAACGACGGACATCTACAGGCGATCGAGAAGTAAGTATTCTTGACCTATTATCGCGGCAATACGTGACTTAGCCTCTCACGCATAAACTCGACAGTGCCGACACAGCATCTTTTACGGCGCCAGAGAAACATCGTTTCGCATATTGGGACAGAATGTATGCGCCAACTTTCAAGATCGAAGAAACTTGATCATAACTGGCAACCACGACTCGGATGTGTTGTAACATCTCCTTTGGCCCAACTGTAAGGCTGTATTAGATAATACAGCTGTCTACACTACCATACACAAGTGGCATTTCCTATGGCATGTTCGTCATATGTGCCATGGCATGTCCGATCTGTCATGTGGAAATCACACCTCAAGCATTGTCACTCTGCCATTGTGTGAGGCCTCAAGGGACAATTATTTGGCAATGCCGAGATACTAAGCTGATATAGAGGATGATCTTATACTTACAACACTTACTGCTAAATAATGAGTGAGATGGTCAGCTGATTTTGTTGCTAGGTGCTGAGCCTTGTACAGGTGTCCCCCCCCAGTTGCCTTTCCGACACCATCAGTACTTGAGGCCCAATCAGCACCTGTAAGTCAACTCCAAGTAGTGTTTAAAGGTTCAGTTCAGTCCGGTTTTTTGCCCCAAAAACGCGCAACTGTGGACCGCAACCAGTCCAGGACTGACCCAGATATTGAGGGAACTGAACCGAACCACCTAGGGCCGGTCTTTTGCAGTCCATGATACTGGTTCAGACCGATCCAGACTGGTTTTTTTGTGTATAATTCATTGTACCAATATAAACCATCTATCTCAACCATTATTACTCTGAAAAATAGATGGGTTATATAGCATGGTAAAGCATGTAAATACCTGTCGTTATACCAATTTGTAAGAGATTTAATGAAGATCTGACATGGCTATGACTGAAACCGAATTACATCTCATCAAGACTTGGGCAAAATTTAATGTGGCAACTGTAAATTATGTAATGCATACCATACATTGATAGATGGTGAGCATATTTTCATACTTATAGTTTCAATATCCAAAAATTGAATCAAGCAAAATGATGAAAATTTGAGTGAGTTAGAATTAAAGTCATTCTGGTACAAGTTGCACAAACAAGTATTTATACCAAAATGGATTTGGTTATATCTTTCTCAGTTCTTAGCCGTTTTTGATGAACAAAAAACCCAATTAAAGGTAATAAATGTGGTTACAATGCTATGTAACGCATGTGACTGTTTAACCAGTTGCAACCGATTAAAACCGGTCTTTGAATGGTTTTAAAAGATTTTTGAAATGAGGCAACCGGCAACTGGACCAACCCCAAATTTGGGCAACTGCAACCGAAAAAAGACCAGACCATGGTCCGGTTCAGTTCAGTCCACCAGTTTTTTGCGGTCCTATGGACTGAACCTTTAAACACTAACTCCAAGTGCTGATATTTCTGATGGTCACATGTTTCTTAACGGTAGCTTTGGTTTTATTGTGATTTTCAGAAATGATGTCATTTCGAAAAAAAAAAAAGTTTTGAAGTCAGGGTGTCTCCAACATGTGAGATGTCACGATCTGTGATGCTGGGTGTCCTGTGGGCGCTGAGCACTCAATGCTTGTTGCTCTTACTACTGATATGTCTGCCTATGATACTGATCATGAAGAAGACAAGAATGATGGATGTAAGTACTGCTTTGATCTGCCAAGTCACTAATACATTGGCTTGAACTGTTGCAGGGGGTCTGAGCCTTTACAACGACAACAAGGGCATCAAGATGACCATTCTCTTTACTCCCCTTCCTGCACCTCTTGCACCAGGGAAGAAGCGCCATGTTAATGCTAAGCAATTCATCATCACAAAGATCAACTACTTCCATGAGGACATCCCTCCCACAACTTCTTGACCAGAATTCTCACCATGAACCTCAAACACGAGGATCTCTTTGAATGCTCATGGCTGTTTCAAGGAGAGCAGCTCGACCACCCTGATTCATTTTCCTTATCCTATACCATCCCCCGCTGGGTCACTGACCAGGTGAACATCAGCAACGAGAAAGACTATAAGCAAATGGTGGACAAAGCTACAAGTAAGTCACCCTTCGAGGTAAAGCTATTCATCATTGAGAACAAGGTTTGTCATATCAATCTCTGTCATGTTTCGCATTGTAACACATCTATATAGACTGGAAATGGAGAAGACGATCCTGAGGAGGATGCAGAGCATGAAGAAGCTGTGGGATCAAGGAAAATGTAAACGTACGGAACTCAGGGTCAGACACAAAGTGGTGACAACTGTGTATTTTAGCTACCTGTAAACATACGGAACTAAAGTGAACGTGGCATGAGTCTCAGATAAGTAAATGTAAGTAAAAGAATCTCACCTCAGGGTCAGACACAAAGTGGTGATGACTGAGGTGACACCCATGGCTGTAGGCCTATGCCATATAAACTGGAATAATCCACCTGACTGTTTTCCATAGGTGGTGGATTTTTCCAAGCCTTTCCCTCTGTGGATTAATCCACCCACCTCTGTAGCAATGACTTTAGAGGGGTATGTCTGATGGGAAACAATATATTGGAGATGTAGGAGGTATATAGAGATGTAGGAGGTATATAAGTCTTGATATTTTCATTTATTCCGCCTTCATATCTGTCATTCCAGCCTTTGATGCTAACGACTGTAAACAAAGGCATATTTGAGCATCTGGTGATGTTTTTTCTTTCTACAGTCTGTTTCTCTTGGAAAAAAAGACCACAAAACCCTCCAAATATATGCTAGATTATATTTACACCTCCTCAAATGTTTTCTGCAGCCTGACTTGTGTCAAAATTGATGGATTGGTTCCAGATGGTTTGGATGACGCTTTCACTGACGCGGAAAGGAATTGACCAATATGTACAAACAAGATTACTAATATTAGCGCTCCGAGATTCCTGGTCCCCAATGCTACCAAAATGTACCTACTCATCATCGTCCTCCACCAGCTCCTCGAGTATGGGATCAATGGAAGCATACGGACCCTCTCCGCTATCTTCCTGCCTAACGATCGGCACCATTGGCTTGTCCCACAACCTACTGAATCGAGTGCGCAGCATATGCTGCATATTAGCTTGACGGCTTGCATACACATTCACCCCCTCCATCATCGCCTCGTCCAGCCCTTCCCACCCTTTCCGTAGATCCTCCCACCAGGCGGCTCTCCATTCCAATGTCTTTCGGACGCGTTGCATTTCCTCCCTCAACAAGTGAGCTTCTTCCCACCACCTCAGGTGCCTTGCACGTGCTTTTGCCCACTCAACACGAACAGCTGCGGCAACGTCGGGAGTTAACTACTTACATGTTGAAAAGAATAATAAGAGACAAACCTTCATGTAGAACCTCATCACTTTCATCCCCGACTCCCTGTGGGGTTGTCCATATCCACGATACAATTTTTTTCCCTTGTCCCAATCCTTTCCTGATGTCCGCCCGCTTTCTTTTTGACAACTCACGTCCATCAGGTCCGAACAGGTCATCTGGATCTTCTATGCTAATCTCGTGCCTGTCTGGCATTGTTAGAACACCGTCCTTGAGTTCTTGAAGGTGGGTCCCAATCACCCGGACCCAGCAGGGCCAAAAGCGCTTTGCGTGCCACTCTGTACTTCACTGCGAGAGCCTTTGACTTGTCCTCCAAGCGGCTGATTGTGTCTTGAGCTCTGGTGTTGGGGTTCTGATTACGGATGTTGCGGTTATGGAAGCTGATGAAGGACAGGCGACCACATTGAAGGCTGCAGATTTTGTCAAGCGTATCTTCGCACTGTGCCCGCCGCAGCCTGATCTCGATGTCGATAAGCATTGCATTGCAGCTGTGCTTACAATGATTCTCGGGCAGGGTTGATGGCAGCCATAGAACTTGGTGCTCAACATTGGTGAGCGAGTTGCCGATTTGGGATGACTGATTCATCAACTGTTGCTCGCACCAGGACTCCTCGTTCTGTGCTTGCACCAATGTCACCATGGGCATATAGATCACTTGAAGATTCCGGAAGTGCTTCAGTTGCCATAGGAGTAGAAGTCGGCAGTGCTGGATTTCGTTGTCCTGATTTGTTGTTAGCTGATTTGGCTTCCTTGCATCCCAGCAAATGCGCCGCCTATTTTGAAGTTGTTAGTCATCGTAAAACAACAAGGGGAGAACACCTACTGATTCTCCTCCACCAGTAATCCTAGCATTATGAACCCTGTCCAACTGGTGTCATGTAACTGAGGTACTCCCACCTTCAGGGCGATCACTTCTTCCTTGAGGAGTTGTTTTTTCACTTCGTCTTGAGATGCATCTAAAATGAACATTTGTAAATGTGGTGATAAGGAAGATAATTGGGTATGTACAGGTAACAATGGATACATAAGGATTCTTCTGCTTTGGATCATTCTCCCACCGGAGAATGATGTCGGTCCATTGCTTCTCAACCTCAGGCGTGAGGGAAGCCGAAAAGTCTTCAAATATCTTTTGTTGCTGTTTTTCCTCAGCTGTGGCAAGGACCAAACGTGAATGTAAAGATCGGCCTTGAAAAAAATGTTCGTCAGTCTAAGTAGAGAGGACGACAGTAAACTTACCGAGTCCAACATATTTTCGAAAGTTATGATGACCGATATGGTCATCAAGGGTGTCGTGATGAGAACCTGGGCCCATTTCTTTCATGCTATTCACGACACAGTTCAGCCCCGACCAGCTGCGCTCGATACCTTCACCGTCGGTCCGTCCCACACCATTCTTGAAGTTTAATGAGTGCGGTGCTTGACACAACACCTTGTGCATAGGGCAGTGGCACTTGGGTATCCCCCACTCGAACTCGACGTTGGGAGGGAGCTGGATTTCAGGCGGCAGCTTGTCAACCCTTTCATCAAATTTTAACTTGAACTGACAGGCGATATCATATGATACGAAAACGGATGCGATGAGGAGTGGAGCGAGGGCCGAGAGCAGGATATAATCCATGTTGCAATACCTGTCCGAGGCGTCAGCCGCCGATACTGATAGTGATTTAAACGAGACAAACCTTTCTCCTTTCTGTAGGTCTGCAACCCCCCCTCCACGAACAATCTCATGGCGGGCACAAACAGCCATTCCGACGCCTGTGGAACACAACCCAGTGGAGAACTTGGTCTCAGCATGAGCCAACGTTTTGAAACCACTACAGTTGCTTATCTACGAAGACATCAGTTTTGTGATAAAAGTTGATAATGAGAGCCGCTTACATCTTTCTGAGTGGCGTATTTGAGAACATGTTCACGGTATGGTTTATCATCAGGAAAATAGGCCATCCCGGTGTGTAGGCCAGGGTCCTTAGTGATGGATGATCGCATCAGGTTCTTAAGTCGAAAGTTGGCGTCCATCGCTATGATCAGAAGGTAAAGGAATCTACAATGAGAACCGTGGTCAGGCAACAATCACATACGGATTTATCACTCTACTCACTTCCACTTCGAGTCAACATCCTTCAAGTTGGCCGGCAGGTTGACACCTGGGACTGGACATGCTGGACAGTCAGGGGCAAGGTCTCTGGCCCCAGTGGCGACGAGACCTCCTTGAATGTTGCCTCGTCCTGCACGTTTCATCAATTTGAGATGTCAAAACATGCGAATCATTCGCATGAACAATTTATAACGCGTCTTAGGAAAAAAAGGGAAATATGAGCAATGGCGAATGGTCAGAAACGACAACGCTTACCTTTGGAACGTTCAACTCCGTATTGTCAGTCAGGTACTCCATGGCCTTGTAGTATTCGTGAGCAGATAACTGCCTGCCAAAGTGATGATGTGGAATGTTTCGAGTAGACGAAAAGTTGCACAAGTCTGAGGTTGGTGAACAGTTGCAGGGAACCACTCACTTCGGAGGAGCTGCTGCCGATTGCTTATCCTGTTGTCGCATCCACAGAAATCCATGGCAACGTTGATACGCGTTGCACGGGGATGACCATGAAAGTCCGAAACACGCAAACAAGGATCAAGCGCGTTGGGAAAACCCTAAACACCTAAACACTCACTCACACACACTCACACACACTATCACAATCTCAGTGCACGAGTTCGAGGGCCTTTGGTATTAAGAAATACCATTTTTGTTAGTGTTTGGAAGTCCGGTCTCGTGACTGGAAAAAGACCGTAACCAGACCGGACCAAGACCGCAAAAGACTGGACCTGCGGTTACGGTCTTTTATTTTTGAAATGTAAAGACCGCAAAAAAACCGGTTAACGTGAACCGGTCTTGACCGTTTTGGACCGGTCTTTTGTAGCCCCTTAAATACCCTTTAAAACGCACCCAAGAACGTACGATTTGGTAAAAAAACGAGAGAGATATGAATTAAAATGTAAATTACTTTTGGGAATAATAGATGTACCAGACTTATTTTATAGAAGCACCAATTCCTAACGGAATTTAACGTTCTTGGGCTCGTTTTGAAGCTATTAGAGATGTTAATAAATTTACCGATTCATAATTTTAAAATATTGGCCTAAAGACCGGTCATAAACCGGTTAAAACCGATGCAGACCGAAACCGGTCTATAGACCGCAAAAAACCGCGGTCTGCGGTCTTTTTGCGGTCCGGTCTGGTCTTTTGACTTCTGGGGAAAAGGCAGACCGGTTACGGTTACGGTTAACGCCCCTGGGCATCAAAAAACCGGACCGAACCGGACTTTCAAACACTAATTTTTGTCTTCTTAGGTTTAAGTCTCAAGAGATTTTCGTCTCAAAACGGGTTTTTATTATAAGGTGTGGTTTAGAATAGTTCAATAGAACAAAATATGTCTTTCTGGGAACTTGGTCTCTTAAATGCAAAGTTCTTTGATCA
>NW_001889885.1:532849-546219 GCF_000143565.1 Laccaria bicolor S238N-H82
CTGCCAGCGCGCTCCTTATATACTCCAGGAACCCCTATCTATGTNTTACATGTGTTTTAATGCGGGATACTTCGGTCCGAATTACAAATATGAATTTAATGAACATGTGGTATATTTTGTAGTCTATCTCTGTGAACACTACAGATTTTGTAGTGTCGTGTCTTTCATTTTCAAACACATCAGTGTTTGATGCGTATGCGGAGTTAGCCGACGTAGCTATTCTTAGCTTGGCATGATCTCGCGTGTTTCTTTCTATGGCCCAGTTTACCAGTTTGACAGATGACATCACAAAATGATTAATGTTTCCTGATGCGTTGATGCGCATGCGTACGCGTTTACCAATAGTCTTCGGCCTTCCGTCGCTTCCGAGTTTTTAATTAAAATGCCTTGTCTTGGCTCATCTTTTCATTACGGAGGTCGGGAGACACTCCGAAGGTGTTTTCAAATGTCTTTCTTAATTGTCAGGGGGTTCTTATTATATTTCATATAATAGAATGTGTCTTTTTCTCATGTTTGTACTTGTGACGTTCAGACACATCAGTCTTTGATGCATACACGGGAACTGCTGTACATGACTTTCTGAATGGCCGTGAGCCACGCTAAGTCTTCGTACGTTTACTACCTAGGTGTAGTTTAGTCTTTCAATGTTTCAGACATGCTGTTTAAGCGTCTATGTCGTCTTTTCTGTATTTCTTGTATAAGCACGAGTTTTCACAATAAATCCATTATGTGTTTCTAAACCCTTTGGTAGTAATGCAATTCTTCTCCCTGCGTTGGGTGTTTACTCTAGAACCTCTTCGTGCTCTATTTCATGGTAGGTGAATCTTAGATAGGATCCAAGTATAATGTCACAACACGTACTGCTGCCAGTTCCAAAGCCTTGTCCTATTTTCAGATTCCACGCATTTGGATTTTTAGTCAACTGTGCCGGGTATGCGCATTGACTCTTTGTATCATTGCAATTGTATGTAGTGTATTTATTAGAGATGACTTTTATCGGTAAAATTGTTAAAATTGAATTTTATATGGGTGAAATGGTTTCATCCGTATCACCGCGTTGGCGTCCCATCGTTGTGTCACATTTTGTTGTCGCCTCCTCGTCGCGTGTTCGCGTTTTCGTTGTGTGTCCGTGTTTTTGCGTTATTCATGGGCATTGTCGATGCCGTCATCATGGGAGCTGGTTGCTGTTGGGGGCGTCGTTGTGGGTGGCGTTGGTGTGGACGTGGTGGTTTTGGTAGGCGGTGTGGTGCCGTCGTGTGTCGTGTGGGCGGTGCGTGTTTTTCGGTGGGCGGCGCGTGTTTTTCGGTGGGCGCTCATGTTTTTCGGTGGGCGCTCGTGTTTTCGGTGGGTGGTGGGATGTTTTCGTGGGCGGGGTATGGTTTTCGTGGGCACTGGTGGTGTGTTGTTTTGTGTCCAGGGGCATTGTTTTCGTGGGCGTTGGGGGTTTTCGTGGGTTACGGCGCTTGTTGTTTCGTGACGTGGTGTCGCTGCATTGTTGTTGAAGGGTGTCGTGGTCGATGTTGGTGGTCGTGGTGGCCATGGGTGATCGAGGAGCGATGTTGGTGGTGGTGGCTATGGGTGACGGTGATGGCATGGCATTGGCAGCGGTGACAAGCATGGTGGTGGTGGTGGAAGAAGAGGGTGGCCATGTTTGGTGAGCATGTTCACCAAACAAACATTGTTTGTGATCCATTGAAAATAAATAAACTATAATACAGTAACAAATAAATAAAATAAACAGATTGGACTGGAATCCCATTCCTGCCCACTCCGGGGAACACCATTCCTGCCCATTCCGGGGAACATTCCGGTGTACATTCCGGAATCCACCGGAATTCCACCGGAATGGAAAACACCGGAATAAACAATTTAGCAGGGCCTTCTGCTAAATTCCATTCCACCGGAATGACCGGATTCCTGCAGGAATAGGGGGGGCACTGCTAAGACCTCAACTCTCCTGCAGCTGCGGTTATCCCTCCTTCCGCTGTAACCGCTTCCGTTGCAGTAACCGCTCCCATTGCAGCAGCCCCCAATGCCATCAGCCCAGCCGCTAATGCTATCGGCCTTCCCGTGCTCTATGCCCCAGGTTATGCTTTACCTCCCAGCAGGCCTGACAATGCTATTCTTCCGCCAGGCAATCTCATCACAGCCATATACGGGTACCATATCCCTCCCCCCAATGCTGGCAGCCCCTTCTTTTGTGTGAGTCGTGGTCGGGACATTGGTATTTTTTGTGGCTGGTGAGCTCCCTCCCCTTCGGAAATTAGTTTTCAAGATCTTAATATTTTTTTACCAGGGAAGTCACTTCACCTCTCGTGATCAGTGTGTCCTGTAGTAGTTTTTCTCGCGTGGCTAGCGTCACAGAAGGGCATCGTCGCATGGCGGCTGCTCTCACCGCCAACTTTGCATTATACCTTACTTGATTCCCAATTCGTTGCTCTGCCAAGTACTGGTCTCCTATCTGAATGTTGTGTAAATAGTGTCCCGCCCTAAATTTTATATGCTGCTTGTCCCCATCTTTAAAACGTGAGGTCTGAAAGAAGAGCACTTCGTCAGTAAGCGAGCACTTCGTCAGTAAGCGATGCAATGCATTTTGAACAAAATGCCCATTTTGGATTCTCTCCGTGTGATCATTAAACATTGCCTGTAGAAGCCAATATGGCTTGGAACACTTAGAATTTTGATATGTATGTGCCTTAGGCACTACTTAACATAGATATCCAATTATGTCGCTGATTCAAGTTGTCTACAGGTAAATGTCAGAAGAGGGCAGAGATGAGCTCGAAGACTCCAAGCCTTCAATACGCACTTTTCAGGTGCACCTCCACTTGGTCCTTGTACCTGACCCCATCGGACCCAGTACTTTCTTGCTCCTTGACTTCTGTTTCTCTTCTAGCCTTCCTTTTGTATTTACGATGCATCCGGTGGCATATCTGAGCGCGGTTACTGATTGTTGATCCAATGACGGTGAGAGACAAATCATGAAAGGAAAAGGTCAAGGGACACACTGCTCATAGTACTTTTTAGATTGGATGCGACAAGCTTGGAGCTTTTCCTCCTGTGTATTGTAGAGGCGAGGGCGACCCATAGTGAACGTTGGCGGACGAGAGGAAGAAGGATCAAAAGAAGTTTCCAAAATAGGCAACTTACATTTGGAACCTCCTTGCAACTTTTTATCTGGTACCTCAGCATTTCAAATACTGTTCCTATTCTGATTAGAGGTTCACAACTGCGGAAATGACCTCTTTCCGTCAGTATATTTTTCTAAAAAATTGACCAAAAATTGGTTGGCCATGAGTGACTTAAGTCACTCACCTCAGTAAGTCAGAAGTGCCCAAAAGCCGGAGTGCTCAAACACTTTAGAAATTATTCTTAAGTCCATTCGAAGTCCGATGACATGTGACAATGTTGAAAATTTTCAACATCGTCTTTTCTCTTCACCGTTCATCATGACTGTTACTGACATATCGCTTGTGGTGTCCAGCCTGCCCTCGCCAAATCCCAGTGCAGTGTCACCATGTGCCTGCTTGCCCGCTGACCTGGAAAGCGAACCTTAGTCACACGCGCTCATCACATGTTGGTGTAACAGGTTAGTCCTACCCCGTACATCATTACTTTCCACCTTTGCCCACTTATGGTGCACGCGCGCATCTCATCTATGCTTACTTCATTTTTGTATTACGTCATACATTCTGTACGTTGTATTTGTACCTCGTGTTCGACGCGAGGGGAATATCATCTCTTTTACATCTATACCAACTCTACGAGTTTGACCTCGAAAGCCTTACCAAGGGCTGAAGTCGGCAAACCTTGAGTAGTTTAGGAGTGAAGACAGATCTCATCACGCAACTTCCATGGGACTGCATCCGGAAGTCGGAACACGAGTTACGTTGGACTGTCACGTTCCTCGTCTCTGAGTGTGAGCCTCGATCTGTGACCACAACATGGGTCCTCACACCTCTGCTCGCCAGTTCCACAACGGCTTTCCCGCTACCCTGGTGGATCCTACCCAAAGTAGCGGTTCACAAAGGTGGACACTGTGGGAACAGCTGATTTGTCTGGCCGGCAAGCTTAGCAACCTCTCGCTTCATTCTTCACCGTCTCCAATGACTCTTTCTTCGAAGCTACTATCTACAACTCGAAGACCCTCGCAACACTTGTTTCTAGCACTTACAACCTTATAACCCTCGACGTTTTCTAAACTGGTGTCAAATCGCATCCCAAGGAGAACCTCTCCTCCCCTTGGGTCAAGAGGGAGACCGGCCTTCAGCGGTACATCAAGGCTTATGGCTCCTACAGCAGCTTCCTCTGCTAAGGTCTCCAAACCCAGCTCTTCGACATCCCCTCCGAGCTCCTCTTCAAATTGGAGAAGAAGCCCATCCAATGATCGAACGACAGACTCTTACGCCCCTTCCCGCGATCAACCACCTCATATCTCTTATCTGGCTCAAAGTAACAGCCAAGAACCTCGAATTTCGTCTACTCATTCTACAGCTCCCCTGCCCTCAGACGGAAACAACCCCTCTCAGCACAAACCTGGAGGAGATGCATCCTCTAACTACAGTTCACCACTCTCCTCTCCGCCCACTTCAGTCACCCCTACGACGCTCCCTGTCGACGAAGAGATAGCCGTTCGGACGTTTCGCGTAGGCATGGAAAGAGGGTATTCCCTTTCCCCCATGTATAATTTGATCCTGGAATACAATTTAGAGAAAGGGAGTAACCTATCTACCGCGATGGAAGTGTCATGGATCTTATTACACCCTAACCTCAACCCGTCGGACATCACTCGTAAAACTGGGGAAGGAGTCGATCCCTACACTAGTATATGTGTTAAAGAAGAGAGACTTGTTCGCATCCTCCGCGCCGTCAATGAACTACAGGCCTTTCTTCACTGGATGGCTGATCTTATTGAGGAAAGAGCGCGAGTTTACTCCATTGATCCCGAAGACACCATGACTACTGCTCTGAGAGGATGCAAGAGTAGATCGCAGTTGGACATGGCCTATAAAATCTTAGTTAAACGACTTCAGGTAGCTCAACAAACAGTCATGAAATATGAATCTGAATATCAGGGGAACGACATTCCCCTTTCCCCCGTCTCGACAGCACCCAAGCTGTACAGTGACTTCAAGAGAATTGAGGACGTAGATGGTCGTATGAGATACCTGTTAGAGAACATCCCGCATCATCAAAGTCAGCTTACGCCCAACGCTTGACAAGCTGTTAAAGACGGTGTAAGCTGGGACATCCTTCATCCCACACAAACCTTGACATGGGACGAACCTGTAAAAGAAAGAGCGCTCACCCCTCCACTAGACAGTGAGCGTAATCCTGTGGAAGTTAAGAAAAAGGTTGAATGGGACAATTATAACTCACCTTGGTCCGATAATAATCCAAGCATCGAACAGGGTCGTGACCAGACCCAGGGACTAGAGCCGTCGTTTGGATTCCAAACGCCATTCCAGACAGGCAAGCAGTTCCTGGAACGAGCGGACGACACTACTTCCGGAGTATTCTTCTCGACGCCCACTTATAACGCTAACGCGGACGTCACCGTTGGTCTCGCTACTCCATCCCGCTCGAATCTAGGAGACAACGTCAAAGAGGCGATGGTAATGGATCAAAGCCGAACACACACCTCGAATGTCCCCTCCAACCAAACCTCTCGCCTATGGACAGTCCCTGCATCTTCATCGCTCACTGCACCGCAAGCAAACAAATCGAATGCAAATCCAGGAGGAGGACGATCTCCACCCGGAAGAGGCATGCCAGACGATAACAGAGGGAACAGCAACCACGCTGGTGGAAGTGGAGGCCCTCCTCCGAGTAACAGCAACCACGGTGGAGGAGGTGGAGGATTTCCTCCCCCCGGAGGCGGTGGAGGAGGTGGAGGAGGATTTCCCTCCTCAGGTAATAGTAATAATAGAAACGATAGTCACGTGCCTCCTTCAGGATTTCCTTCGGGAAATGGAGGCCCGCCTCCACCAGGAGGAGGGGGTAATGATCCTCCTGGACCAGGAGGAGCTGGCTGGCCCCAAGCTCCTTACGGAAACATGCCAGCCTCGATCAAAACAGAGTTGAAGGTCGAGCAGCTTCCTGAGTGGGACGGCAACCACTGGACAGCCATCGATTACTTCTGGAATGTTCAGCAATTAGTGAATCTGGGAGGCTGGCTCCCAGACACTAGTAGCTGCCATTTACATCATGTAAAACCTGGCATGTACCATAGAAGTTCCTGCTTAGCTACCGTGAATGAAATGAAATGAATTTTCATTCATTCATGGCAACTGTTTCATTCCAAGTCATTCTAATCTATTGCCATGGAGAATGAAATACTTTTTGTTTCATTTCATTTCATTTCAATTTTTTCTTCATTTCTACTGACAAGAATGAAATTTATTCTGTTTCATTCATTCCTGGCGACTGTTTCATTTTTTTAATTTCATTCCACCATGGCAACTGTTTCATTTTTTGCTTTATTCTTCTGTTTCATTCATTCCTGGCGACTGTTTCATTTTTTTTTTTCATTCATTGCCATGGAATTTTCATTTCATTCTTTCCAGGCAGTTATTTCATTTTTGTTTCATTCTTTCAGGCAACAATTTCGATGTTTTAATACACATCTAAATAAGGAAATAATATACAAATTATGCCTGATATGTGTTATGCCCTACTGCAGTGGTGTGGGAGGCCATATGGGGGTATTTTTGCATTTGAGGCTCAAATACACAACAAGATAGGCATGCTGTTGCCAAATAAGGCACTTAAATATTCTGTATCAATTACATAATCATTTTCCCAGCTCTAACAATGAAATAGGCACCTGAGAAGAATGAAGCAAGGAATGAAACAGTTGCCATGGTGGAATGAAATAAAAAAATGAAACAGTCGCCAGGAATGAATGAAACAGAATAAATTATCTAGAATGAAACAGGTGCCGTGAATGAATGAAAATTCATTTCATTTCATTCACAGTAGCTAAGCAGGAACTTCTATGGTACAGCTCAGGAGTACATGATGTAAGTGGTAGCTACCAGTCTCCCAGAAGCATTGGGATACTGGTTGTGGTTTCGTTTGAAGGAGAAGTCCACGGTTAGAACTTGGTTTGTCACGCTGCCAACAACGCATCAAACGTACATGAGGTCGCACTACTTAAGATTCCTTAAGGGAATAAAGGACGGGTTTCTCGGCACTCGTTGGCAACTCAAAATGAATAATTACTATAATGCTCAGAATTTCCGAGAAAGGGGACACGAAAGAGAAAGCCCAACGGAATTTATACTGGGTCCGATGATGTCATGTACGATGAAATCTCCAGATTCTGCATGATCGATCTGAACTTAGAAAGCAGACTCAACAATCCCATCAAGACCCTTAACCAAGCCAAGATCGCATTTGATGAAAAGACTCAGGGTGACAAGTACAAGTACATAGACGACATCATGAAGGAATGCATCGTGAGTCCCGGTTCAGCGTTGGAGTTCTGCAAGGTGACAGCAAGCTTGTGGGTCAATCTGGTGGATTACATTCATGTCATGTCTTGGGAAAGTTTTACAAGAGTATGGTTGTGGAAGTGAGTATAACGACACTGATCAGGTGGGGGCGGACTTCCAGCATGTCATGTTTTTGTTGGAGGAAATTGAGGAGTTTTTGATGACAAGGGAGGGCGAGCTGGCTGACTGGCACACGAGTGGTTGTTTAGGCTATCAAATTTGTTGGGAAGGAGAGAAATTGGAAGCGGTCTCAGCATGACACTTATTCACTCCCTGCGGCGAAGTCTTGTAATCTGTTCACGCAATAATCCACACTTTTTGTCATTTGTGGCAACTGTACAGTCCTTTCCATTAAAGTTATTCCTCACGCAGTATCACTACACAAACTTCAACTACCTTCTACACCTTTATCCAATGGGCAAACACAGGATTGGCCCCAAAAAAATACAGCCCGTCACTTTCAAGGACGATACAGCGTACAAGCGAAGGCAAAAGGCCTTGGCGCAGGTGATTGATTTCCCTACACTGCCGTGTGGGCGGACACTGATTGTTGATTGTATTAGAAACCCGAGCCTGCTGACGAAATTGCAAGGCACTTGAAGAAAACTCAGGATGACGTCTTGAAAGCGCTTCATCCCAGCTATTTCTTAGCGTGTGCTGCAGGACAGAGCAACAAATTCTTTGAAAGGGCCAATCTCGTATGGTGCCTCAGGTTTCCGGAGCCTGAGGAGATAAAAGTGAATAAGGATTACATGGACACTGATTACGGGGCTTACATTTTGAAGTTGCGGCAAAAGGTTAGTCCTTGGTTTGTATGTGACAGCTTCTGATATTTCTGTTGTAGCTTGTCCGTAGCAAAGTCGGCTGGATGTCGTTCCTCTTCCCAGAGCAGGCTGATGCTGACTCGCCTCCGAAACATAGTTGGAATGCTGAGTTAAATTCTGCGATCCAAAAAATTATGAACGGCCTTCCGACCCCGATGATCGGCCTTGAAGAAATTGAGAAAGCAATAGTGGGACCAAGCTTGGGAGAGACCACGCAGGAGGATACCTCGAGTGAGGGAGACTTCAACTTCAATTTCCTGTAGTTAGCTTGGTCGAGTAGTTGCACATTCTTCAGTTGTCCTGCTGTATGTACATACCACTGCTGTTGATGTTATTGATGTTGGCGTGTGAGCACATGTGACGACTTGGTGATGACCCTTGTTTTCCCATCAACATGGCCAAGGGCCGTTACAAGGGAAAGAGCAAGTTCGTTGTTGTTCGCGACAACAAGCATGACAACAAGCTTCACATTGGTCACTCCCGCACTGTCCAAATCTCTGATAACGGCTTTCGAATCCTCCAAACACCTCGCTCCCCCATGAAAGTCTCCTCTGCTCAGAGTCGGCCCCTCGTAGAACAGGAATTCGACGACTGGAACCCTTGCATCGAGTATGAAGATGCCGGGGAGGAGTCACCCCTGATAAATGTCGAAGAAAACGTTCAAGGCACCGTGGCTGCAAAAGTTGCAGCAAAACGGTACCCCACTTTGGTAAGTGCCTCGAAACCTGAGAACTGATTGTGTTTTGACAAACACGGGCTCTCAGGATGCTCCGTTGCACGAGTGGGCTGGAAAGGATTGGTGTGATCCAGGATATAGGGAGGAATATCTGCTTGAATTGCTTAGGCTTGAAGGGCAGGGGGGGAACACTTCCATGGGTGCATGTCATGCTCCTCCCCAGCTGGAATCTACCACTGTGAGGATTGTCTGGGACCATTAGCGGAGTGCTTGAACTGCACACTCAAGCGCCATCGACAGTTACCTCACCACATCATCAAGGTCAGTTGATCATGAGACCTTCATTCACTTTTAGTTGACTGATCAATTGTTTTAGAAATGGGATGGCGCGTGTTTCGACAAAGTATCACTGAAAGACTTGGGCCTCAGAGTTCAGCTCGGCCACCCTGCCAGTTCTCGATGTGTCACGCCGCAACCTGGACACAAGGACTTTATGGTCCTTCACACAAATGGGTTGCAGTACGTTGATACGGATGAAACCATTTCACCCATATAAAATTCAATTTTAACAATTTTACCGATAAAAGTCATCTCTAATAAATACACTACATACAATTGCAATGATACAAAGAGTCAATGCGCATACCCGGCACAGTTGACTAAAAATGCAAATGCGTGGAATCTGAAAATAGGACAAGGCTTTGGAACTGGCAGCAGTACGTGTTGTGACATTATACTTGGATCCTATCTAAGATTCACCTACCATGAAATAGAGCACGAAGAGGTTCTAGAGTAAACACCCAACGCAGGGAGAAGAATTGCATTACTACCAAAGGGTTTAGAAACACATAATGGATTTATTGTGAAAACTTCGTGCTTATACAAGAAATACAGAAAAGACGACATAGACGCTTAAACAGCATGTCTGAAACATTGAAAGACTAAACTACACCTAGGTAGTAAACGTACGAAGACTTAGCGTGGCTCACGGCCATTCAGAAAGTCATGTACAGCAGTTCCCGTGTATGCATCAAAGACTGATGTGTCTGAACGTCACAAGTACAAACATGAGAAAAAGACACATTCTATTATATGAAATATAATAAGAACCCCCTGACAATTAAGAAAGACATTTGAAAACACCTTCGGAGTGTCTCCCGACCTCCGTAATGAAAAGATGAGCCAAGACAAGGCATTTTAATTAAAAACTCGGAAGCGACGGAAGGCCGAAGACTATTGGTAAACGCGTACGCATGCGCATCAACGCATCAGGAAACATTAATCATTTTGTGATGTCATCTGTCAAACTGGTAAACTGGGCCATAGAAAGAAACACGCGAGATCATGCCAAGCTAAGAATAGCTACGTCGGCTAACTCCGCATACGCATCAAACACTGATGTGTTTGAAAATGAAAGACACGACACTACAAAATCTGTAGTGTTCACAGAGATAGACTACAAAATATACCACATGTTCATTAAATTTCATATTTGTAATTCGGACCGAAGTATCCCGCATTAAAACACATGTAAAACATAGATAGGGGTTCCTGGAGTATATAAGGAGCGCGCTGGCAGGTCAAAAGGCAAGCAATCGCCCCCCCCGTTGACCAGCTAGTTGCACTCCAAGTAGGAACTTAGGAGGTGGACAGTTGTAATCAATTAAAGGAGATTTCTTTGTGGTCAGAAAAGTACAGTGTGAACGAAGCCAGCGTGCTTGGGAGTCAACTTACTTGGAGACTTTTGAATAAGAAGTTTTAAAAACACAGTATCATTTAGACGAGACAGCGTACTCGTACCCTTGGTTTGGAGTGTAGTGACATAATAAAAACTCACAGGAGTCATAAAAGTCAATTGAAGTTGTGTTTTGTGTTAATAGAAGAAACTGTGATCAAAGAACTTTGCATTTAAGAGACCAAGTTCCCAGAAAGACATACTTTGTTCTATTGAACTATTCTAAACCACACCTTATAATAAAAACCCGTTTTGAGACGAAATCTCTTGAGACTTAAACCTAAGAAGACAAAAGTGGTATTTCTTAATACCAAAGGCCCTCGAACTCGTGCACTGAGATTGTGATAGTGTGTGTGTGTGTGTGTGTGAGTGTTTAGGTGTTTAGGGTTTTCCCGACACGCTTGATCCTTGTTTGCGTGTTTCGGACTTTCACGGTCATCCCCGTGCAACGCGTATCATCTGGAGCCCACCGCGAGGGTCTCCTTTTGTTTATGACAAAGCAAAGACTTGAAAGTTTAGTGATCTATGGGATCATTTTATTTGAACGAAAGTTTAAATTAAAAACCGCTAGCGTTTGAAGCAATTTAAATACTAGTGCAGAGCCGTTCACCACGGCACCAAAAATCAGACAAACAGTGAATTCTATTAAAGCAGGGGAATCATCAGGTTTACCACCTCCACCTAAACGAAAAGCTAAGCAACCTGCAACAGCAGTAGCGCAAAGGTTTCCGTTAAGAACAGAGACAGTATCCCAACCGCCTCCTTGCGCGACTCGTAGAAAAACTGTTAGGGCATCTGATAATATAAAGCCGAACTCGTTAGCCCAAAGAAATATTACAAACATGCCAGATAATACCCGAGATGAAGCTCCTGCCACTGGAGGCAGAAGATCGTCTAGACCGATGCCATTGCCAGGCTCCCGAGGAGCTCCTAACTTTGACAAGGAAAAACCCATTGAGCTGTTAAGATTCATTGACCAAATGGAGGACTTGTTCACAGAGCATGGTATCGATGATGATCAAGAAAAGAAGAAACAGTTAGGAAGGTATACGGACCAAATGACGGAATTTGAATGGCGAGCATTTGACACGTTTGCTCCCGAAATTGAATACAAGGAGTTTAAACAGGCGTTGATCGATGACTATCCAGAGGCAAAGAATGCTGGGAAAGGAACACTAGCAAATTTGAGAAAAATTTGTAATGACCATCAGCGCATTGATATTGATGATATTGTTGCACTTAAAAGCCTCACTAGAGGTTTCCGGGCAGAACAAAAATTACTCTTGGTGCCACCTGCCTTGGTGAGCAACAGAGAATTGGTAGAACTGTTTTTAGGATGTCTAAGGGATAGTTTCTGAGGACAAGTGGAAGGAAGTCTCAATATTAAGCTTTCCCGAGATAAAGGAAAAGCTGTCGATGGAAAAGAACACCGTCCAGAGGATCCATATGCTATCCTAGATGTAATTGAAATGGCTGAGACTATTGCAGGACGTGCACAAGGGATAAGCTCTTCAAGTGATACCTGGGTTGGTGTCAATGCGACAGAAACACGGACGACACGAGGGCATCACACGCATACTACGCCAGTACATAGTGTTAAGCTAGAAGATGATATCCGAGAATTAAACCAGAAAGTTGCGTTACTCATGGATAAAATTACATCGAGTGAAAAAGCACAAATGAGTGCCTTCCAAGCATCAAGACAAGAAATGAACAAATTAACTGAGACGTTAATGACCCAGCATGTTACCTCAGCACCCACCATGAGGCAGACACAGCCTACTTGGAGAATGGGTTCAGACGGATGCTGGTACTGTGAAGAAACAGGGCATTTCGCGATGAATTGTCCATAGGGAAGAACATATTAGAACAGGAAAAATTAAAATGTCCGGTCATAAGATGTTTTTCGCGCTCACAGGACAACCAGTACCTAGAGGAACAAATGGGAAGTCTGCTAAAATGATTGTTGAGGAAGCTAGCAATAAAGATATGATGGCGCAAAGCAATATGTTTGCATCACCTGGAGAAATTTACACCCAGAACAGCAGAGAGCCAGGTATCGTCCAGTTGGGAATAGATGCTCGAGTTAAATCAGTATACACCAACCAGATTAGAGATTCGAGAGATGATATGTTAGATAAAATGGCTACTCGAATTGATACACTGTTGGGTAATAAGGTGCCGGCACAGGTGGCACGTCCATCGGCACAAGAAGTTGACATAGTCAACAATATGAAAAACATTCTGTCATATTTTGAGGGACAGCAAGGTCAAGGTCAAGAAGCTGCAAGTTATGTAGCTACTAGACGCAGTCAAGCTGATACTCAGGAACAGCAGGGTTTCTTGTAGGTTCAAGGATTGAGCGATCTGGTAGGAATGCGGTCAATACCAGAAGTAAGAAAGCTCTTGAGAACCAAACTAAAGCCAAAAACCGCAGACAATTAGCAGAATTCGAAGATTCTGATGATGAGCAAGAAGAAGAAATTGAAGAAGTGGAGGAAGAAATTCCTCCTGTAGTAATTAAGAAAACCCAGAAAGCTATACCAAAACCGAAAGAAAAGCCTAAACCACTTCTCCCAAGGGATGATGAAGAGGAGGATCCAGTGCCTAGGCATAAACAGTTACCATACTTAAATATT
>NW_001889885.1:546337-549788 GCF_000143565.1 Laccaria bicolor S238N-H82
GTAGTCTGCACCCCCCCTCCACGAACAATCTCATGGTGGGCACAAAGAGCCATTCCGACGCCCGTGGAACGCAACCCAGTGGAGAACTTGGTCTCAGCGTGAGCCAACATTTTGAAACCACTACAGTTGCTTATCTATGAAGACATTGGTTTTGTGATAAAAGTTGATAATGAGAGCCGCTTACATCTTTCTGGGTGGCGTATTTGAGAACATGTTCACGGTATGGCTTATCATTGGGAAAATAGGCCATCCCGGTGTGTAGGCCAGGGTCCTTAGCGATGGATGATCACATCAGGTTCTTAAGTCGAAAGTTGGCATCCATCACTATGATCAGAAGGTAAAGGAATCTACAATGAGAACCATGGTCAGGCAACAATCACATATGGATTTATCACTCTACTCACTTCCACTTCGAGTCAACATCCTTCAAGTTGGCCGGCAGGTTGACACCTGGGACTGGACATGCTGGACAGTCAGGGGCAAGGTCTCTGGCCCCAGTGGCGACAAGACCTCCTTGAATGTTGCCTCATCCTGCACGTTTCATCAATTTGAGATGTCGAAACATGCGAATCATTCGCATGAACGATTTATAACCCGTCTTAGGAAAAAAAGGGAAATATGAGCGATGGCAAATGGTCAGAAATGACAACACTTACCTTTGGAACGTTCAACTCCGTATTGTCAGTCAGGTACTCCATGGCCTTGTAGTATTCGTGAGCGGATAACTGCCTGCCAAAGTGATGACGTGGAATGTTTTGAGTAGATGAAAAGTTGCACAAGTCTGAGGTTGGTGAATGGTTGCAGGGAACCACTCGCTTCAGAGGAGCTGCTGCCGATTGCTTATCCTGTTGTCGCATCCACAGAAATCCACGGCAACGTAGTGCAACCCATTTGTGTGAAGGACCATAAAGTCCTTGTGTCCAGGTTGTGGCGTGACACATCGAGAACTGGCAGGGTGGCCGAGCTGAACTCTGAGGCCCAAGTCTTTCAGTCATACTTTGTCGAAACCTGCGCCATCCCATTTCTAAAACAATTGATCAGTCAACTAAAAGTGAATGAAGGTCTCATGATCAACTGACATTGATGATGTGGAGAGGTAACTGACGATGGCGCTTGAGCGTGCAGTTCAAGCACTCTGCTAATGGTCCCAGACAATCCTCACAGCGGTAGATTCCAGCCGGGGAGGAGCACGACATGCACCCATGGAAGTGTTCCCCCCCCCCGCCCTTCAAGCCTAAGCAATTCAAGCAGATATTCCTCCCTATATCCTGGATCACACCAATCCTTTCCAGCCCACTCGCGCAACGGAGCATCCTGAGAGCCCGTGTTTGTCAAAACACAATCAGTTCTCAGGTTTCGAGCCACTTACCAAAGTGGGGTACCGTTTTGGAGGTCTTTATTGTCCTCCACTGATTCCTGCTGGAATCCGGCGGAATCCAGGGAATTCCTGGAATTCCAGAGGAATCAAATTTGGCAGAGGGCCCTGCCAAATTTATCAAACAATTCCGCGGAATTTTGAATGGAATTCAAATTCCGCCGGAATGATTCCAGTGATCACCCGGAAGGAATAGCCACGGAATGAGACGGAACAGAATTTCTGATGCCCAAATCAAGCGTCGGCGTTTGCCGACGCTTGATTTCCGACGCTTGATTTGGGCATCAGAAACAAACAACCCACTCTCTCATCTCAACCACCACCATCGTCGACGACGCCCACCCATCGCCACGTCACCACCATCACCCGTGGTCACCACCATCACCCGTGGTCACCACCATCACCCGTGGTCACCACCATCACCCGTGGTCACCACCACCCACAACGCTTGTCAACCGGCAACCACGACCACCAAACACGGGAACGCCACGTCACCGATGCCACGTCGCTATCAGCGACGTGGCAACCAAACGACGAACGACGACGATGTCGTCGTTCGTTGTCATTCAGAGGTGAGTCCCCCCCCCTCCTCCATCCCAACCCACCCCGGTAACACCAGCCCTAGCTGTAAGAATTGACCAAATCCCTATGGACTTGAGCACAAGATGCTATTGCATAGGGCCTGCATTCAACCACTTTCCAAAAAGCAAGAATGTTCCACACTCAATTTTCTCATAATAAATGCCCGGAATTTTCGAAAAAAACTGTTCTGTTTTGATTCCATGTGGATAAAATAACCCTAGGTTGGGTTTTATATGTATTTCATGTTGGAGAAATGTTTTCCATAGGGTTTAGCCATCAATACATCATTCCATGTGGCTATTTTTAGTTTCCTCAGCTTCTTTGACCAAAATGATTCCTTGGAAACCATTTCCATCATCCGAAACCATGCATATATGTTCTCTGCTTGAATTTTCCATCAATGCATGTTTTGAGATGTTTTGCTGCCTTTGTTTTTGGCGTTTTGCCACCTCTATTTTTGGCCTGCATTCCATCATCCCATCAATTGTCCTCCCCACCCATCAAAATCATGGATACATCTGTCAGAATCCCTCCAGATATGTCTTCCTCATCTATCCTTCCATATTTCTGTATTTTCTGCCCTCATATGTCTTTTTTTTTTTGGTATGTCACTATTTTATTTTTTTATAAACCATTCTACTAAATTCCTTTACCATCCCCGATGTCTTTTTTTGTTTCACTTTCGTGCCTTTGTCCCCCATTTCAGCGGACATTCCAATGGGTAGTTAGCGCACAACGTGGTATAGTATGGCAACGAAGCGATGCGAAATGACGAGTAAGTACACGAACGAAACGACGAGTATCAACATCACGTGCACGAGGAACCACGCCAAATGCTGAAGTTCATTTGGACGAACTGGCGCCGGGCGGACGAGTTTCATACCAAGCATAGTATGGCAACGAAGCGACGCGAACGACGAGTCTACACGAACGAAACGACGAGTCTCAACATCACGTGCACGAGCAACCACGCCAAACGCTGAAGTTCGTTTGGACGAACTGGCGCCGGGCATATGGGTTTCATACCAAGAACAATAAATATATAAGTACAACAAGAAAGACAAGATAAGTAACAACAAGAAAGACAAGATAAAGTACGCAGAAATTTAACAAGCTAAGTACACCAGAGAAAATTTAGCACACGAAATTTAGTTACAAGAGATTCAGTACGCGAGAGTCCAAGAAATACAGGAGTGCCCAAAGACACGAGATATGAAAGAATATGAGAGTCCAAATAACTCAACGATAGTGCAAGTATGCGTGCCCAAAAAAATATGTAAGTCCGACGATGTTCATGAGAAAGCGACGCGACGAAGGAAGGTAGGTCGTCGAAAGATCCAAACGGGCCTAGCGTTTACCTAGCGTCGACATGACCTTGATGGCTTAGAAGTTGGAGCAGGCGGCGTGCTACAGGAAGGATATTATGACCAAGGGATGCTGATTTCTGAAAACGAACTTACTGGACACCCAATAGCCCGTCGAGCACCCACCCCA
>NW_001889885.1:563779-566422 GCF_000143565.1 Laccaria bicolor S238N-H82
CACCCTTCAATGAGGCGTAAGCTCGCCATGATGCGCAAATTAACAGAAAATGAAGACCTTGCATCAATGTTTAGAGCCTGTAACATAATCGTTAGGGTCGTCCTCAGAAAATGAGATTCTACGTACCATCTAATTACTCATCTTTAGACCTTTTGATACGCAGCGGACTCCATCTTATTATCCAGGAGACGGTGATCATTCAATTAAAGACAACCAATTTGTGCATTTCAACCCCATGTCTTCAGTACGACGCCTCTGGAAATCGGACCGTCGTGCAACGTGCCAAAGGTTTCCGCCTTAATTTCCGCCTTTCAAACAGGTGCGACTTAGCAAGGCAGAGATTAACAATGCAACTAGTTTACGTACAGCGAACTAAAGCTTGGCGTCATCAGTGCGTCCGGCGGGTGAGCCGAAGCATTCAACGTTTTCAACGAACGTTTGCTCCCTGATCTTTGAGGTCGACATCGCTAAGTATGCGTGTCTACAAGATATACCGTCAGCTCGGAGAATTGGAGTGCCTAAAAGCGTGGAACCTTACCTGTTTAGCCCAGTAATATGACGGCTTTCTTATGACACGAACCTGACATTCATGAGATGAGGAAATATCCTATGTATCCACCCGCATATATCGAGCTTCATGAACAACGGTGTAAGCCTCGAAGTCGTCACGATTGGCAGAACTCACCACTCCCCCGGATCCAAGGTGCCACAAGTGTATAACCCGTTATCGTTGTGCCCCGAATAACAGCGTTCACGGTTTCAATTGATGCTATTGAATCGACGTGGCTACTGTGTTCGGTTGCTTCCTACCTTCCCCATCGCATTAGTCATCCACCACAGCAAAGAACTACCCGCACGGCACAACGCAGCGCATGTTTGATCTAGGGATGTTGGTTGGGGAACCTGTGAGACGTGGATGTGAGATGGACATCTTATATGGGAGAAATGGGACTGCAAAAATGTCATACTTTGGTACTTCGACAGATTTTCGCACCTGTGAGGGCTCCCTGCCATGCGTTTCGCCCTCCCAGCGAGCAGCATATAGACCTAGCCTTTGTGACTCTTGTGTGCTTATGCGGCCAATTCTCCGAGTGCAAGGAAAGAAAGGAACTATAGACCGATGCCAGGTTTTTACGGTCATCACCCTTGTATCACCTAAACGTGAAAATCCTTGTCTAAGATACTTAAATCAAGGCAAAAACGAGCAAACCATAGGTAGAATTTAGTTTGGTGAGAAAGAATGACAGGTCAAGGACGCGCCGGCATCGAAATAAGGCCTCATCACGGTTGTGTCGAGAATCCAATGGTCCGTGCGTTTGTTTATTTGTTTGTGCTGATTCCAATGCATCGCGTGTTTTCCGAGTTCGGTTCCTGTCCCGCTCATTCAACTTTGAGCTCTTTCAAGGCTCTTTTTGCAGTCTACACGGTTTGAATGGTTCCGGTTACAATTATGCATGCGTTGCGTTTTGATTTCGACTTGAATACGTTGATACAGCTTAGAGACACACTGACAAAGCTATACAGCGCTTGGCAGGTACTGTATTGGGTGAACACGCGAAACCTGATACTTATCTTTTCGCCTTGCAGACTCACACCGATTACGATATCTATCTTTGAAGTCTCAATACCATGAGCCTTTGCGGAACAGAGCCATCTCAGTTAGACGGCCGAGGAGGAAACGAACTTGTAAGTCAGTCTACTCTGTACATCCTTCCTGTAGATATCCCTGATCGCATGCGCCGAAATAGATATCAGAAGCGGCTCATCACTACGGTGCGATAGTCCTTGTGAACTTGTATCCTTGATCTCAGCTCAGATTCAAAGTATACTACCGGTTATACGCCCACGACAACGCGCTCGAGTCCTGCAATGCCATCTACTCCAACGACAATACCATCGGCCGTATCTTGACCAAGTCAATCACATCCCCGCCCAACGTTGCCTCACTCAGAAGGCATCTTTGGAAGGTCGAAGGCTATAAAAGCACCCCAAGCTGTTCCTTGTATCTCTCTTTGTCGTAAAGGGCGCCCGCGGATGACTCGACTCGTCTCCCAATTCAAGGGAAACCCGAATCAGGCTCTTCTGGGCTTGACGTAATGGCTCTGGTGGTACAGGTGCCAGAGATTCAGAAGCGATCGGCACCAGCGAATACGGCAACCCCCAAACCACCGCCTGAATCACTTCACAATCCACGTTACGATGGGCGCTTATATTATGTGTATGTAATTCAATCTGTTGATTGTTTATTAGTCCATTGGGTGACTTCCCGTAACATAAATTTGCTAGATTTAAATAAATCGACGAGATCTAGGGTCTTTTGCCGGGATGCCGAGTCTTGTAAGGGTTCAACTTTGATGGAGGCCCTGGTTGGCACCCAGTTATAAACCTTAATCTATTCAGAGGGTACAGACCCCTCGAATAGATTTCAAACACTGGAATCAACCCTGCCATCATAACACCTTTCCTTCCTGGGTACGTTTTCTTCCCACCCAGCTTAGTCAGCTCTACCTCATCCTCTCTACTCTCCTACGGCTGAGGGCAGTCTGCTCTCTCGTTATAATTTGAAGCCATTACAGAGTTTATTAGTAGTGCCAACGTCCTCTGGTTCCAAAATTTCCTCTCCGAAGCTGTTTTTCCTTCCAC
>NW_001889885.1:566826-579483 GCF_000143565.1 Laccaria bicolor S238N-H82
CACAAAAAAGAAGCAACACTCTTTGAAAATCTTTTACCTCATATCTTCACAATGGGAGCACTTCAGAACATAATTCAAACAGATTCGGGAAGCTATAGTGTAGGGCTACAACTTTCATTTTTGACCATTTTTGGTAATTGGTCATGTGACCAACATCCCAACATCCCATTATATGGACCCTGATAGGTAAAAACATTCTCCTCTTGGTTTTCTTCACTTTTGGTCAAACCAGGTGATGTTTCCTCTTTGGGATGGACCCTGAAATGGACCCTGAAGGCAGTGCCTGACATTCTGAGGGGGCAATGATAAATGCAGTAGGGTAGGTATGAAATAGCCCAGGCAGGGATATGAGATTGCAAAGGCAAGGATATGAAATAGCCCAAGGTAGGGAATGAAATAGATATGAAATTGCCCAGGCAGGGATATGAAATTATGCAGGAAGGGATATGAAATTGCCTAAGGCAAGAAATGAAATGAATATGAAGTAGCCCAGGCAGGGATATGAGATTGCCCAGGCAAGGATATGAAATTACCTAGGCAGGGATATGAAATCATGCAGGAAGGGATATGAAATTGCCTAAGGCAAGAAATGAAATGAATATGAAGTAGCCCAGGCAGGGATATGAGATTGCCCAGGCAAGGATATGAAATTGCCCAGGCAGGGATATGAAATCACCCAGGCAGGGATATGAAATTGCCTAAGGCAAGAAATGAAATTAATATGAAGTAGCCCAGGCAGGGATATGAGATTGCCCAGGCAAGGATATGAAATTGCCCAGGCAGGGATATGAAATCACCCAGGCAGGGATATGAAATTGCCTCAGGCAAGAAATGAAATGAATATGAAGTAGCCCAGGCAGGGATATGAGATTGCTCAGGCAAGGATATGAAATTGCCCAGGCAGGGATATGAAATCACCCAGGCAGGGATATGAAATTGCCTCAGGCAAGAAATGAAATGAATATGAAGTAGCCCAGGCAGGGATATGAGATTGCTCAGGCAAGGATATGAAATTGCCCAGGCAGGGATATGAGACTGCCCAGGCAAGGATATGAAATTGCCCAGGCAGGGATATGAGACTGCCCAGGCAGGGATATGAAATTGTCCAGGCAGGGATATGAAATGAATATGAAGTAGCCCAGGCAAGGATATGAAAAGGCAATGAAATAAGGCTGGGTAGGCAATGAAATTAAAAGTCAGGCAAGAATGAAATAGCAATGAAACAATGCTGGGTAGACAATGAAATGGAAGGCCAGGCAGTAATGAAATTGCAATGAAGTAGTATTGAAATATGTCTCAGGACAGTTATGAAATAGTCATGAGAAGCACTGGTAAAGAAATGAAATACATTTCATAAGTTTTGCCTACTCTTCTCATTTCATAAATTCATTAGGCAGTGTGGATGTCGGTGTGCAGGCACTTGCCTGTATTTTATCATAAAAGTGGTAGCTACCACTCACCGTTTTAGCTGGCGAACACGAAGCTTCCCAACGAGAGATGCCCGACGCCAAGCGCGACATGGTGGAACCAGAGCATCAACAGCTTTGGCTTCCTTCGGCTCTTCCATCCACTCAGCGAACCCACAACTGCAACAAGATTTTGGTTGACATCGAGACCAAATTGCGGGAAGCGCAATGCTACGACATCTTAGAGAAGATACGCAATGTCCAACGCGGTCGCTTGTCCTTCATAGGCTTTCGAAATCGAAATCTCCGAGGCTAGAACCCAAACACGCGAGCCAAGGAGACTCTTGACCGTCTTGAAGACAAAACCAAAGCATTGGCCGTAAAATACAGATCTGCACGGAAGGCCCTGCTGGCGCTTTTGGGTCCCGGAGATTGGGAGAGGAGTCTGCGTAAATTAACAAACGGCGACCTCACCACGCCGGATGGGATGGAGATCAGCATTGACGATCCGGCCGATCCAATCAGACCCAATGGACGAGAACATTCAAAGAAACAGCGCACGGCGGACAAATTGGGTTTGGGACAAGGGAAGAAAGCGGTGTCGTGGATTTGGACCACTCCTGATGCAATTGGCGACGGCACTGATGCGGTACTACATGAGGGTAAGTGGCCGACTGGTTTTGTATGAATATAGTTGACTAATGGCCCTTCGTTCGCAGCGGTTCGAATCGAATGGGCAAAAGCGAGGGCACGACATTTAAGGTGGACAGAAGAGGTGCAATTACTGAAGGAGGAGATGCGGAGGGTTCGGAAGACATTGGAGTGGAAGGTGGACTGGTGGAATCAGCGCCAAGAGGGATGGCCAGGGCTGGATGAACCAACCCGTGAAGGGGTGAGGGCATACGCGAGCCGTCAGGCTCACATTCAGCGTTCCCTCCACGAGCGCTTCACCCGATTATGGGAGAACCCACTGGTGCCATTAGCTAGCAAAGAGGAGAGCAATGAAGGCCCCGGATCATGTGTTGATCCACTGCTGGAGGCCCTGGTCGAGGAGGACGAGGAGTAGCCTTTCTTCTTTGTTTACATGTATTTACCAGAGGCCCCAACACGCCCAATGACATCCAGATGCGGTTTGGCGCATCCAGCCATTCTGGGCACAGAGAAGCAGGGGAAACTATTCTAGGATGCGTAAAAATATCTGGAGATATATATATATATATATTCTGGCCTTCCTTTGCAGAGGAACATGCGCAAGGGATGAAATGCTTTCATTTGAAGCCAACGGAGATGTTTGTTGACATGTATTTATCAGAGGCCCCTACATACCAAACGACATCCATCTATTCTGGGCACGGAGAAGCGGGGGAAACTATTCTAGGATGCATAAAAATATCTGCAGATCTATATATATATATATTCTGGCCTTCTTTTGCAGAGGAACATGGCCAAGGGACAAAATACTCTCATTGAAGCCAAAATTGTATTTGTTGTTTGTTAATATTGACAAATCAGCTGGAAAACAAATACAGAAACAAATACAGAGAGGCAATATATCATGTAGGGTGGCCTGCACCAGTCCACATCCCAAAGAGCCTGGATATTTCCATCCCCTATGCAATAGGCATGGGTGGACCAGTCCAGTATATAAGGCATAGTCCTACAGCCATGGGTGCTAACACTCACCAAAACGCGACCCAACCACAACCCAACAACGATGCGACACAACAACGACGCGACCACGCGACACGACAACAAGAACGCGACATGACCGGCAACGCGACACGACGGCGACGCAACGCGACAACGACAACGCGACGCAACAACGACAACGCAACGCAACGACGACCACGCCCACAACGAGGGACGGACAGCACGTCAGCGCCCCACCACGTCAACGGAGGGCCACGCGAACAGACGACCCACGCACCACCACATCAACGGACCGCCACCACATCAACAGACGACGCCCACGTCAACGGACAACGACGGCGACGTCAGCGGACGACGACGCCCACGTCAGCGGAAAACGACCACATAAGCGGACGACGACGACGTCAGCAGACAACGCCCACGTCAATGGCCGACGAAGACAACGTCAGCGGACGACGGCGAGCACGTCAACGAAGACACGACAGGAATGACGTAAAGCACAGGCCGACGAACAGCGACGAGGCCCAGTACTCCCCACCACACTCTCCCCCCTCCATCAGTCCCCACCACTCCATCCACCCTCCCTCTCTTCCCTCCCTCCCTCCTTCCCTCCCTCCATCCTTCTTCCCTCCCTCTGTCCCTCTTCCCTCCCTCCATGCCCGCTCTCTCTCCATTCCCCCCCCCTCTTTCACTCCCTCCCCTCCATCACTCCCTCCCTCCTCCATCACTCCCTCCCTCCTCCATCACTCCCTCCCTCCTCCATCACTCCCTCCCTCCTCCATCACTCCCCACCACCTCTCCCCATCACTCCCTCTCCCATCACCCCTCTCTCCTTCACCCCTCTCCCCCTCCCCTCCATCCCTCCCCCCTCCCTTTAACACTCTACGTAGTAAGATAATTTTGTAGTAGAATAATCTCATGTAGTACTAGTGAATACACCTGAATTAGTTATGTTCAAATTTGAATATCATAAGCAATTTCTAAGTTTAAGTTATCAGCATAGAATAGAATAATAGATTGACTGACTGCATTACACAAGTAATTCAGGAGGTCTTGATAAGTGCAGATTAAGTCATATGACATCTAGCTAAAGTGGAATTGTAGGGGGAATCGAGAAGTATAGATTTGTACTGAAATTTCTGTCTATTCCAGTCGGATTCCTGTCAATTCCGGCCGGAATCCACGGAATTCCGCAGAATTCCGCAGAATTCCTGGATTCCGGCCGGAATCCGGTAGGAATCAGTGGAGGAATGGAAAGTATTGCCGTTTTGCTGCAACTTTTGCAGCCATGGTGCCTTGAACGTTTTCTTCGACATTTATCAGGGGTGACTCCTCCCCGGCATCTTCATACTCGATGCAAGGGTTCCAGTCGTCAAATTCCTGTTCTATGAGGGGCCGACTCTGAGCAGAGGAGACTTTCACAGGGGAGCGAGGTGTTTGGAGGATTCGAAAGCCGTTATCAGAGATTTGGACAGTGCGGGAGTGACCAATGTGAAGCTTGTTGTCGTGCTTGTCGTCACGAACAACAACGAACTTGCTCTTTCCCTTGTAACAGCCCTTGGCCATGTTGATGGGAAAACAAGGGTTGTCACCAAGTCGTCACATGTGCTCACACGCCAACATCAATAACATCAACAGCAGTGGTATGTACATACAGCAGGACAACTGAAGAATGTGCAACTACTCGACCAAGCTAACTACAGGAAATTGAAGTCGAAGTCTCCCTTGCTCGAGGTATCCTCCTGTGTGGTCTCTCCCAAGCTCGGTCCCACTATTGCTTTCTCAAGTTCTTCAAGGCCGATCATCGGGGTCGGAAGGCCGTTCATAATTTTTTGGATTGCAGAATTTAACTCAGCATTCCAACTATGTTTCGGAGGCGACTCAGCATCAGCCTGCTCTGGGAAGAGGAACAACATCCAGCTGACTTTGCTACGGACAAGCTACGACAGAAATATCAGAAGCCGTCACATACAAACCAAGGACTAACCTTTTGCCGCAACTTCAAAATGTAAGCCCCGTAATCAGTGTCCATGTAATCCTTATTCACTTTTATCTCCTCCTCAGGCTCCGGAAACCTGAGGCACCATACGAGATTGGCCCTTTCAAAGAATTTTTGTTGCTCTGTCCTGCAGCACGCGCTAAGAAATAGCTGGGAAGAAGCGCTTTCAGGACGTCATCCTGAGTTTTCTTCAAGTGCCTTGCAATTTCGTCGGCAGGCTCGGGTTTCTAATACAATCAACGATCAGTGTCCGCCCACATGGCAGTGTAGGGAAATCAATCACCCACGCCAAGGCCTTTTGCCTTCGCTTGTACGCTGTATCGTCCTTGAAAGTGACGGGCTGTATTTTTTTGGGGCCAATCCTGTGTTTGCCCATTGGATAAAGGTGTAGAAGGTAGTTGAAGTTTGTGTAGTGATACCGCGTGAGGAATAACTTTAATGGAAAGGACTGTACAGTTGCCACAAATGACAAAAAGTGTGGATTATTGCGTGAACAGATTACAAGACTTTGCCGCAGGGAGTGAATAAGCGTCATGTCGAGACCGCTTCCAATTTCTCTCCTTCCCAACAAATTTGATAGCCTAAACAACCACTCGCGTGCCAGTCAGCCAGCTCGCCCTCCCTTGTCATCAAAAACTCCTTGATTTCCTCCAACAAAAACATGACATGCCGGAAGTCCGCCCCCACCCGATCAGTGTTGTTATACTCACTTCCACAACCATACTCTTGTAAAACTTTCCCAAGACATGACTGAATGTAATCCACCAGATCGACCCACAAGCTTGCTGTCACCTTGCAGAACTCCAACGCTGAACCGGGACTCGCGATGCATTCCTTCACGATGTCGTCTATGTACTTGTACTTGTCACCCTGAGTCTTTTCATCAAATGCGATCTTGGCTTGGTTAAGGGTCTTGATGGGATTGTTGAGTCTGCTTTCTAAGTTCAGATCGATCATGCAGAATCTGGAGATTTCATCGTACATGACGTTGTCGGACCCAGTACTTTCCTGGTCCTTGTACCTGACCCCGTTGGACCCAGTACTTTCTTGCTCCTTGACTTCTGTTTCTCTTCTAGCCTTCCTTTTGTATTTACAACACATCCGGTGGCATATCTGAGTGTGGTTACTGATTGTTGATCTAATGACGGTGAGAGACAAATCACGAAAGGAAAAGGTCAAGGGACATACCGCTCATAGTAGTTTTTAGATTGGACGCGACGAGCTTGGAGCTTTTCCTCCTGTGTATTGTAGAGGCGAGGGCGACCCATAGTGAATGTTGGCGGACGAGAGGAAGAAGGATCAAAAGCAGTTTCCAAAATAGGCAACTTACATTTGGAACCTCCTTGCGACTTTTTATCTGGTACCTCAGCATTTCAAATACTGTTCCCATTCTGATTAGAGGTTCACAACCGTGGAAATGACCTCTTTCCGTCGGTATATTTTTCTAAAAAATTGACCAAAAATTGGTTGGCCATGAGTGACTTAAGTGGAGGTGCGCCTGAAAAGTGCGTATTGAAGGCTTGGAGTCTTCGAGCTCATCTCTGCCCTCTTCTGACATTTACCTGTAGACAACTTGAATCAGCGACATAATTGGATATCTATGTTAAGTAGTGCCTAAGGCACATACATATCAAAATTCTAAGTGTTCCAAGCTGTATTGGCTTCTACAGGCAATGTTTAATGGTTGCATGGAGAGAATCCAAAACGGGCATTTTGTTCAAAATGCATTGCATCGCTTACTGACAAAGTGCTCGCTTACTGATGAAGTCCTCTTCTTTCAGACCTCACATTTTAAGGATGGGGACAAGCAGCGTATAAAATTTAGGGCGGGACACTATTTACACAACATTCAGATAGGAGACCAGTACTTGGCAGAGTGACAATTTGGGAATCAAGTAAGGTATAATGCAAAGTTGGTGGTGAGAGCAGCCGCCATGCGACGATGCCCTTCCATGACGCTAGCCACGCGAGAAAAACTACTACAGGACACACCGATCACGAGAGGTGAAGTGACTTCCCTGGTAAAAAAATATTAAGATCTTGAAAACTAATTTCCGAAGGGGAGAGAGCTCACCAGCCACAAAAAATACCAATGTCCCGACCACGACTCACACAAAAGAAGGGGCTGCCAGCATTGGGGGGAGGGATATGGTACCCGTATATGGCTGTGATGAGATTGCCTGGCGGAAGAATAGCATTGTCAGGCCTGCTGGGATGTAAAGCATAACCTGGGGCGTAGAGCACGGGAAGGCCGATAGCATTAGTGGCTGGGCTGATGGCATTGGGGGCTGCTGCAATGGGAGCGGTTACTGCAACGGAAGCGGTTACAGCGGAAGGAGGGATAACCGCGGCTGCAGGAGAGTTGGTGACCTGTGGGGTCACCATCTCAGATGCGTCGCCGTCGTTATCATCACCGTCGTCAACCTCCGCATGAGGACCGGGGGAGGAGAGGACTTCGAAGCCGTCTTCGACAGCGGTTGCTTGACTGTTGTTGGGGCTGTCACGGTGTGCGGGAGTGACAAGTCGAATGACGCTGGTGATGAGAACGTGGCTTTCACGATCGCAAATGCCGAGGTTGTTGAATAAATCTTCAAGAACTGTTGAAAATGTAAGTATCAGAGTGAGTAATTAACAGGTGAAAAAGGAAAAAAGCACCTGTCATGGAAGGTGCACCCTGGGCTGTTCAAAGGTTTGTGTTAGATGGGGTGGGACAGTGAGATGGGACTAGTCTTACGGTCATCGGCCAATGTCGATGGGGCCCGGGGTGAACAGACTCCAGTCAAGCATGTGGGCATATTATTGAGACGAGAGGAAGTGGTTTGGACAGATGGTGGGGGTGGTTGAGAGGAATAGTGTTAGGGTACTCAAGTTATCACTAGTCTTCTTATCCTTTCATTCTCGCTACCTGACAACCTCACCAATATCTCATTGTTGTATTCTCTGACTAGCTCTTTTCTAGTTGTATTCCATTTCACTATTTCTTAAAGTAGTTGTATTCCGTTGTCATTCTACTTAACGCATCTAACGCGTTCAAACATGAATTGTATTCACGCATCATGCACTTTCTATTTGTTAGGATTACAAGTCCTGTTAGGATTACAGGTCTAACCAAACACCCTCGTGTTAGATAATGTTTGGTAAGGAATTTGAAGGAATGTCGTAGCAGGAATAGGAAGGATCTGGATACTTCTACACTACATTCCACTTGTATTTAAATTAGATGAAATGTAAGAAGTAAGATTCATTCTTACCTTTTATCCCAATTTGACTTGACTTAAGTTCTTAGGACTAAGCAGCATCTCTTGAGTAAGTTGATAAAGCTGAGCACTATCAACCGACTCTGATCAACCATTAAAGCTACGCGCTAACGTCTCGATCATCAAGTGACGCCGTCATCGGATAATCAAGACTCTCTACGCTTTTAGGAATATTCGCCCTCTACATCTTCTATTCTTCGTGCGACACATTCGGCTCTCAAACTCAGGTAACGTTTTCAGAATACGACTAACTACTGATTTTGTATTCATAGGAATACACCAACGTAGAGCCGTGAACTCTAACAAATAGACGCAGTTCAAAAGTGGGGTTTTATCTGGCAGTGCAACAGTGCTTCTTAGCTCACAAAAAAGGACAAAAGAGAAAGTCAATTGAGTGTGATCTGGCGGATACGTGGCCAAATGTATGTACATGATGCCAACGAAGGCCTCCTCCCTCACATTGATGAGTGCAAACATGTTTGATTGGTGCCCGAAAAAGGATGAAATTTTTTTTTGGTTGTTTCTTCTGGCGAATAAAGAATGAAGGTAGGTGGCATGGGACAGGGAATGTCCCTCTCTCAAAAATCGACTGCTAACATGGCCGACGTCGCACAGGGTGTGGCCAATGTTGTCCAGGATGAAGTCGATGTTGATGTCGTTGAAAATGAGTAAGAGACTGAGCTTGTTCTTGTTTTATTTCAAAGTTTGACATGTTGATCCAGGGCCGCACTTCTCACCCTGCTGAAAAAAGGGTGCGTGAAACATTCCCGCCAAAAATTCTTGAAATCCCATCTTGAAGAATACAAGACTGTGCTACTCGTCTCTCACGAAAAGGCCACCTCCTTCCTCGATGGCATCATTAATCTATGGTTTTCGACGTATCACTAGTCAATCCCAGTCACCCAGGAAGAGTTGCCGACATCACTGCCTTTCCCTACCGGCGCCAACAGTTTCGAGATATTGACCGAGAAGCAAGCAACCTTGAAAGGGAAGGTGATCGAGCATATGAGAAAGGTTAGTCGCCCTTGCATACCTTGAGATGCTCGTTTCTCATTGCTAATCTGTTTCAAAGTCATTGTACAATTGGTTCGACCATCGCTCTAAAAAGATGAAGACCTTGAAGCGGTCGAAGAGTACCGAAGACCTCTTGTCTATTTTAGTCAACCGCCTCCTGGGTTATGCAGGCCAAGCCAAGCTCTGCACTGGCTGGGAAATGTGGGGCACGGCCAACTACAAGTCCCTCAGGGAACCCTTCGAAGAGGCGTTTAGAGAGAGCGGCAAACCTGAAAAACACTGCGCAACTTTTCGGAACTCGTTCAAGAAGAAGGAATTTCACAAACTGAGTGAAGAAGAACAGAAGCAGTGGGCCGAGGATGCCATTGAGGCCCACAACACGGCGAAGAAGGCCTGGGAAGGCAATAAAGAGATGAGCCCTGCTGAGGCACAAGAGTATGTCAAAACAAATCTCCACTCTTACGATTGCTGACGTGTTTCATCAGAGCGTTCGATGGTCTTGCAAATCTTTTGGGACCGTTGCTGGAAAGGATTGGACAAGCACTCAACATGCACGTTTCGGTGTTTGTGGGCGGCCCAGAGCCAAGGTTGGGGGGGAACATCAATGTGATAAGGTAAACATTTGATGTTGCTTCTTTGTGAGTAATACTTACCTCTCCACAGTGTTCATCACAGCGTCAACAAGGCGCCCTCACCGCAGGTTTGGCCTTACACCGATAAAGCCAAGTTTGCATTGGTAAAGGATGCATATATCGAGTTTCTGAGCACATGCTACTGTAGGTTGTTCTTAAGATGGTTGTCATATATAATATTTACCTACGTCAGCAGCACCTGAAGAACGAAGACGGTGCGCTCTCCCTGATGCCCCCAATTCAGATAACCAACCAACCAACAACGATGTCGATATGACCACCCTGAACTCCCTGCATATCAGTCCTGAGGAGAACGATCCCACTCTCGACACATCAACTCACTCGGCAACAGATCCCTTTGATGCCACAAAAGCAACAGCAAAACGGAAGCGAGGAAAGGAACATCACAAGGGGCCAGTGGCCAAGAAGAGGGTAACAACCAAGAAGGGGGCGGCAGCCAAGAAGGGAGCGGCAGCCAAGAAGGGAGCGGTATCCAAGGGGAAGAAGAAGCGACGCGATGAGTCTGAGGAACAAGAATTGGACTCAGAGAGCATGGAGGACTTTGAAGAGGCAAGCTCGTCTGAATCATCCAGCGATGGTGAAGACGAGGACAGTGCAGATGAACATCCCATTCAGGCTCTGGGTGCGAGACGTAGCACCAGGAAGACGACGATGGATCCCGCACGCCCAGACACAGAAGACCTTCCAATTGATCCCGTGGTCATCGGTCCTTCTGATTCTCTCATTCCACGTCAGCCATCTCCCTCCCTTGCATCCCAACCACTCGTTCCCTCTGCCCCTACTCAGCCCTCTGCTCCTCTCGTTCCGCATCAGCCATCTCCCTCCCTCACCCAACCACCCGTTCCCCCCGCCCCCATTTCTACCGAACCATCTCTTGCCCTAGCATCGCAGCCAATTGTCACCTCAACTCCCACACCGTTGCTTCCAGATCCAAAGTGGCCGGAGTGGTTTCTGAGAGGCTACAAGCTTCTATCGGCACAAGATCTTGGCCTGGCATTCACAAAAACCATCAAGCTGTATGTGGAGTTGGAGGGTTGCAGCAGCTTCGACGTCGGAGGCATCCATATGGGATTTAAGAAAACAAGTCGGCCCTCACAGGTGGATTGGTGGGTCAGCCGTGGCCGTAGCAAGGCACCCCGTTTCCAGGATGTCGCATCTTTCGAAAGGAGCTGGTGGACATGGTGGAAGGTTCTTCAGCCGAGTTGGCGCAACGCTGCGGGAGTAGACGGCCGTTTAGGTAGTTCCCATCGTGACTGGTGGGTACCACTTTTATCATATAAATAAGGTAACTGCCTAGGGCTCCCTTTGTATAAGTCCACAGTCTTTATGATAGGAATCATTCCAGTTACCATGTCTATTCATTATGCGATTTTCATTAGTTATCTGGCCAATATCATTGTGATTTTCATTAGAAATCTGGGCGATATCATTGGAAATTTCATTAGCTACTTGGTCAACATCATTTGCAATTTTCATTAGTTATCTGGCTGATATCATTGCAATTTTCATTAGATACCTGGGTGATATCATTGCAATGTTCATTAGAAACCTGGGTGATATCATTGGAAATTTCATTAGCTACTTGGTCAATATCATTGTGATTTTCATTATTTATCTTGCCAATATCATTGCAATTTTCATTATTTATCTGGCTGATATCATTGCAATTTTCATTAGAAACCTGGGCGATATCATTGGAAATTTCATTAGCTACTTGGTCAATATCATTGCGATTTTCATTATTTATCTGGCCGATATCATGAGGTCTTTACCCTCCCCCACGTAATCCATATGGACTCCAGTGGACTCCAGTGGACTCCAGTGGCCCTCTTACCAGGCCAGATTGGCTGGCAGAATGCCCAGTCCACTGGAGTCCAGTCCAGTCCAGTCCACTGGACTCCCACTGGACTGCCAGCCACTTTCCTGAGTCCAGTCCCAGTCCAGTGGACTATGAGTCCAGTCAGAGTCCAGTGGAGTCCAGTATATTATTATTATTATATATGAATATAACTAAAAAAGCAAAAATGGACTATACAATAGACAAGCTATACCTACAATTTTATTAATCAATGAATGGAAAGATTATAATTTACATATAGTGTGGGTCAGTGATAGCTGCAATAAGGATTCATGATTTTGTTCAGTCTGCGGGGTGAGGTCACATGACTTACTTGAGGGCGTGCCATATCGTCACGTCGCCTGTTTGTGTGATGGTCACACTGCCGTGACCATCCCTTTCCCTTCCACCACCACCACCATTCACATCTCAACGCCGCCGACGATGCCCACGCCCACGCTAACGACACACACGACGCCCACGCCCACGCCCATGCTAACGACGCACACGACACCCACGCTAACGACAACGACACCCCCAGCGCGGAACAATGGACCAAGGACCGAGGGACAACGCCCATGACGTGGCAACGTCATGGGCAAGGGGTACGTATGCCCCACCACCCCGTTCCTCCATTCTCACCACGACAGGCACGACGCCAGCAACCACCCATGCACGGCACATGAGGACGGCAACAACGACGACACGTGAGCACGACGACGACACGCAAGCACGACGAAACACGAGCACGACGACACGCAAGCACGATGACGACAACACGCGAAGCCGACCACACAAACGAGCGCCCATGGAAAATGGCCACCGCCCACCACCGCCTGCT
>NW_001889885.1:581911-609499 GCF_000143565.1 Laccaria bicolor S238N-H82
AATGTTTGAGCAACTTGGCAAATAAAACCTGAGTGAAGACGAAACTCGGCCGTATAGTGTCAACTGGATGGGACCAGGTTGGGCTGATCCACGCTGCATGGGATTCAAAGCTCTTCAGCAGACCCATGACACATGAGCCCATTCCATGAAGAGACGGGTTGACCCAGGATCCAAGGCATATTTAATTCATGGGGTACTAGCTGACTGACCATGTCACCGTGCTCGGCTTCTTGGTAGGTGATGGACCCGACCCAGTAAACTGCATGATGACCGGCAATGAAAAGCCGAGGTAAACTTGGCAAATAAAAATGAGACGGCTGTGGGCTGATCCACAATGCATGGGATTTAGAGCTCTTCAGCTGACCCATGACACATGTTGAGCCCAATCCATGAAGAGATCGGTTGACCTAGGATCCAAGGCATTTTTAGCTATGTCAATTCATGGGGTACACTTCTCAGCCGATGCACATTACCAGTCCTAAGAGAGTCTTGATGGCCGGTCCACCTTTGATGGGGTCAACTGATCCATGGGCTCATCAGCAGGCACCATCAACTATGGTCTGTTTGTATGGTCGGGGGGCTCAGTATTAGTGGGGTAAGGTAACTAATACTTGTGGTCACATGTCGTCATCCCATCGGCGTTGCGTGTCCTGGGTGCATTCCACATTGTCGGGTGCTGTGTCCGGGCTGCAGGCAGGGGTGGGTAGTGGTGAGCCTCGTCGCCATCCATGGGTTGTGGTGCCGGTGTGGTGTGCATTGTCGTCATGTCGGTGTTGCGTGTGCTGGTTGCGTCATCATTCCGTGTCATGTCATCGTCCTGTGTCCTGTCTCTCAGCGAGGTGAGTTGGGAAGAAGGTGGGATGGGGGTGCTTACCGGTGATACACGTTGCACGGGGATGACTGTGAAAGTGCGAAACACGCGAACAAGGATCAAGCACATCGGGAAAACCCTACACACCTAAACACCCACACACACACACACACACACACACACACACACACTATCACAATCTCAGTGCATGAGTTCGAGGGCCTTTGGTGTTGAGGAATACCACTTTTGTCTTCTTAGGTTAAGTCTCAAGAGTTTTCGTTCAAAATGGGTTTTTATTATAAGGTGTGGTTTAGAATAGTTCAATAGAACAAAGTATATCTTTCAGGGAACTTGGTCTCTTAAATGCAAAGTCCTTTGATCACAGTTTCTTTTATTAACACAAAACACAACTTTAATTGACTTTTATGACTCCTGTGAGTTTTTATTATGTCACTATGCTCCAAAACCAAAGGGTATGAGTATGCTGTCTCGTCTGAATGATACTGTGTCTTTAAAACTTCTTATTCAAAAGTCTCCAAGTAAGTTGACTCCCAAGCACGCTGGCTTCGTTCACACTGTACTTATCTGACCACGAAGAAATCTCCTTTTAATTGATTACAACTGTCCACCTCCTAAGTCTCTACTTGGAGTGCAAGGCGTTGGCGGCGGTGACGAGCATGGTGGTGGTGGTGGAAGAAGAGAGTGACCGTGTTTGGTGAGCAGTGTTTGCCAAACAAGCATTCCATTGAAAATAAATAAACTATAATACATAACAAAACAATAAAATAACCAGATTACAGTTCCTGCACATTCTGGGGAATGCTATTACTGCCCATTCCGGGGAAGACCATTCCGGTGTAAATTCCGGAATGATCAGATTCCACTGGAATGAGAAAACACAGGAATGACAAATTTAGCAGGGCTTACTGCTAAATTTCATTCCACCGGAATTCCACCGGAATGACTGGAATCCTGCAGGAATAGGGGGGGCACTGATAAGACCTCAGTTATCTGGCTGATATCATTGTGATTTTCATTAGATACCTGGGTGATATTATTGGAAATTTCATTAGCTACATGGGCGATATCATTTGCGATTTTCATTAGTTATCTGGCTGATATCATTGTGATTTTCATTAGATACCTGGGCAATATTATGGGAAATTTCATTAGCTACTTGGCTGATATCATTGCAATTTTCATTAGAAACCTGGGCGATATCATTGGAAATTTCATTAGAAATCTGGGCGATATCATTGGAAATTTCATTAGCTACTTGGCTGATATCATTGCAATTTTCATTAGAAACCTGGGCGATATCATTGGAAATTTCATTAGCTACTTGGTCAATATCATTGTGATTTTCATTATTTATCTGGCCAATATCATTGCAATTTTCATTATTTATCTGGCCAATATCATTGCAATTTTCATTAGAAACCTGGGCGATATCATTGGAAATTTCATTAGCTACTTGGTCAATCTCATTGCAATTTTCATTATTTATCTGGCCGATATCATTGCAATTTTCATTAGGTGCCTGGGTGATATCATTGCAACTTTCATTAGCTACATGAGCAATATCATTGTGATTTTTCAAATGTAGCCCTGGGCATTTCATTGCGATTTTTCAATAGATGCCCTGTGCATTTCATTGCGATTTTTCAAATGTAGCTCCACTTCAGTCACCCACTGACAACTGACTGTTAGTCTTGCAAACTCCATGAATACTACAGGACTAAATGTCAGGGTGTATATCTATAGTGTATATATTCTGGGCTTGTATATCTCCACTTTTACCTAAATATATTTTGTTGTCCAATGTCACACTAAATATATTTCTAGTGTGTCACACACCCCAAAATATATTTCCTCACTGGAATGGACTCTAAATATATTTCTTATGCCTGGACCCTGAATTGTGACTGTCACAATGTAGAAATATATTTCTTGTCTGGGTTGGACTTGGGATATATTTTGCAGCTAGGGTTGACTAAGGATATATATTTTCAGCCACAAGGGGTGTCTGGGGTCCTATATTTAAGAGAAAAACTTGGGATTTTTTTAATATAGGGGACAGGGGATTTACCTATTATTTTGTAGACAGAATACCCTCATTGGGATGTTTGTTGACAGATATTTACCAATGGGTTTGACCCATGTGTAGTATATGCATTGATGTGTGCACTATTTCCTAATTGGGCCATTTCCTAATTGGGAAAAGCGTTACATTTTTTTCTGCCACACTTGATGTCAGGCACAGTGCGCATTTAGGTTGGGAACTGTTTCCCACGCTTTTTGGGCCAGAAGAATTAATGGTTAGCATGGTGTGGTCATTGTTAATGATGATGTGTGCACTATTTCCTAATTGGGCGACTTCCTAATTGGGAAAAGCATTACACTTTTTTCTGACAGACCTGATGTCAGGCACAGTGCACATTTAGGTTGGGAACTGTTTCCCACACTTCTTGGGCCAGAAGAGTTAATGGCTAGCATGGTGTGGTCATTGTTAATGATGATGTGCGCACTATTTCCTAATTGGGCCATTTCCTAATTAAGAAAAGCGTTACACTTTTTTCTGACACACCTGATGTCAGGCACACTGCGCATTTGGGTGGGGAATTATTTCCCACACTTTGGTTTGTAGTGTCTGCTTTTTTCATTACAACACTTTGTAGTGTCCGCTTTGATGATTACAAAATTGTGTAGTGTCCGCTTTATTGATTAGAAAATTGTGTAGTGTCCGCTTTTTTCATTACAACACTTTGTAGTGTCCGCTTTATTGATTAGAAAATTGTGTAGTGTCCGCTTTTTTTCATGACAACACTGTGTAATGTCCGCTCTGATTGATTAGAAAATTGTGTAGTGTCTGCTTTTTTCATTACAACACTTTGTAGTGTCCGCTTTATTGCATTAGAAAATTGTGTAGCATCCGCTTTTTTCATTACAACACTTTGTAGTGTCCACTTTATTGATTAGAAAATTGTGTAGTGTCCGCTTTTTTCATTAAAACACTTTGTAGTATCCGCTTGATTCATTAGAAAATTGTGTAGTGTCTGCTTTTTTCATTACAAAACTGTGTAGTGTCCGCTTTTTCATTAGAAAATTGGGTAGCATCCGCTTTGTGCATTACAAAATTGTGTAGTGGTCACTTTATTCATTACAACACTGTGTAGTGTCTGCTTTTTCATTACACAATTGTCTAGTGTCCGCTTTTTTCATTAGAAATGTGTGCAGTGTCCAATTCTTTCATTACAAAACTTTGTGGTTTGCCTTTCTGATATCTTGCAGCTTCCTGGAAATATAGCTTAATGTTTCAGAGAAACTGACTCCAGCCAAAGACCTCTTCATCATTTAGAATCCATACACAAATTGTCTTTTGACTGACCATCAAGTGTTCTAATTGTTCCCCTGGCCAGCTTCAGTCATGTTGTCCAACATTCATTGCATCTCCCTGGGGAGTCATCTCTGTCCATCTTTGTCTGACCATACCCAACCTCAACATGATCTCCTTCAAGAAGATCTCAGTGATTGATTTGCCAGCTGTTGGGGCTACTGTCAGAAGCTGTTCAAGGGGAAAGTTAGGACACTTGATGCTCAGTCAAAACACAACTGATGTATGAATTCCAGATGATGAAGAGCTGTTTTACTGGAGTGACAATATATCAGAAAGGCAGACCACAAAGTTTTCTGATGAAAAAAGCAGACACTGCACACATTTCTAATGAAAAAAGCGAATACTGCAGAGTTTTCTAATGAAAAAAGGGGATACTACACAGAATTGTAATGAAAAAAGCGGACACTACACAATTTTCTAATGAATAAAGTGGACACTACAAAGTGTTGTAATGAAAAAAGCAGACACTACAAACCAAAGTGTGGGAAATAATTCCCCACCCAAATGCGCAGTGTGCCTGACATCAGTTGTGTCAGAAAAAAGTGTAACGCTTTTCTTAATTAGGAAATGGCCCAATTAGGAAATAGTGCACACATCGTCATTAACAATGACCACACCATGCTAGCCATTAACTCTTCTGGCCCAAGAAGCGTGGGAAACAGTTCCCAACCTAAATGTGCACTGTGCCTGACATCAGGTCTGTCAGAAAAAAGTGTAACGCTTTTCCCAATTAGGAAGTTGCCCAATTAGGAAATAGTGCGCACATCATCATTAACAATGACCACACCATGCTAACCATTAATTCTTCTGGCCCAAAAAGCATGGGAAACAGTTCCCAACCTAAATGCGCACTGTGCCTGACATCAGGTGTGGCAGAAAAAAATGTAACACTTTTCCCAATTAGGAAATGGCCCAATTAGGAAATAGTGCACACATCAATGCATATACTACACATGGGTCAAACCCATTGGTAAATATCTGTCAACAAACATCCCAATGAGGGTATTCTGTCTGCAAAATAATAGGTAAATCCCCTGTCCCCTATATTAAAAAAATCCCAAGTTTTTCTCTTAAATATAGGACCCCAGACACCCCTTGTGGCTGAAAAAATATATCCTTAGTCAACCCTAGCTGCAAAATATATCCCAAGTCCATCCCAGACAAGAAATATATTTCTACATTGTGACAGTCACAATTCAGGGTCCAGGCATAAGAAATATATTTGGAGTCCATTCCAGTGAGGAAATATATTTTGGGGTGTGTGACACACTAGAAATATATTTAGTGTGACATTGAACAACAAAATATATTTAGGTAAAAGTGGAGATATACAAGCCCAGAATATATACACTATAGATATACACCCTGACATTTAGTCTTGTAGTATTCATGGAGTTTGCAAGACTAACAGTCAGTTGTCATTGGGTGACTGAAGTGCCCTCGCACAGCTACGATATACTCAATAATAAAAAGGGTTGCAGGCTTAATCGATATAGTAATCAATCGCGGGAATTCGGGGGAGGTCAATCTCCAAGCATCGAAACATATCTTAAACATAGCGCTGAGGCTTCAATATCCCTCTCTACCTTTAGATATTTTGAATATACACTTGCACTACTACAACACACTTTATAATATTAAAATTTTATTTGTACAATTGGTTTGAGTAAAAGTCAGATGAAACTCAAGCCTTTGTCCAAGATTCCTCTTAGAGTTCGGCGTCAACTCCGCGACTTTGGCTCCTGCCACGGGCTCACTCAACCATATTTGAATTTTTTTACATATTTAGAACGGTGCTTGATTCTACTTTCCAACCATGTATTTACTTTAGTGCATACTGTTCAACCATTGGAGACAGAAACAAAAAGTCGTAAGAAATTGGACAAACCACGTGCACCTAATAGGGTAAGGCCAGTTATTCAATCTTGCGCTACGGTCAACACGAGCTGAATACCATGCCTCGTCCTACTCTCTACCACACGTCTGAAGAGAAGGCTGCCGCGCGCCGTGCTACTTCCAAAAAATACTATGAAAAGTGAGTACCTCTGATGTTTTTTATTTTTGTTTTTACATCTGATATTCCAGGCATCAAGTTCAAATCAATCGCCGATCGCGTCGCAAATACAAAAAGAAACTACAGAACATCCGGAAAGATAACATCTCGGAAAGGTAAGATCCCTCGGTTTCTCTCAGTACCTAGGTTCTGACATTGAATGGCGAGATGCGACCCACTATGGCTTATGGAGAAGGCAAAAGAACAATTCAACAAACTCACGCATGGTGCTCTGTATACGTACCTTGACGAGATTGCCCAATATTGCATCGCCAACCCTGAGGAGGCCAAGGAATACTGCGCGTCGATGGAGGAACAATGGAACACGTTCATGATGGAGGTACAAGGCGTGCTTGGGGATATTTTGCAGGCATATGGATGTGGAGACATCTGGAAAAAAGCAGATATGGTGGGCCGCGACATCCGGCACGTCGTGAGCCTTGTTGAGGAGATCCATATGCAGGCGATGAGTTCTGTAGATGACATCGCTGATTGGCGTTCCAGTGGTATCTTTGCTTATCAGATCTGTGCCGAGGGTGCCAAGGTCGCTATCTAGTCAAATTTAGTTCCCTGTATCTAAACGACCCTACCTACATATCTCAAAACCATTTGCACTACCCGGCGTGGATTAATCCATTGATTTTGGTCTGATGTCACCTGTATAATTATCAAGCCACAAAAATAAGGTTCAAGTTCAAGTCAGCGCACAGTTGAGGCTTGCCTTGTAAAAAACCCCATCGTCCGTCCAAAATGCCTAAGGTGTCACTCAAGCCCAAAACTTACAAGCCCATCATTGTCGACACTGGCAACAATCTTGGCAAAAGGTGCTGTGAGGTATGATCTCATGTAATTTCAAATGGTGGGGGGACCCTGACAAGAGATCGATCGTTCAGATTGCTGCCCAAGCCAAGTTAGATGACATTGCTGCCGCAAAACGGCTCCGCAAGCGGGAGCAAAACGCGGTGTTGAAGCAACTCTTGCCCAGCTTCGTTTCTGCGTCCAAGGAGGGCCAGGTGACCGCTTATATGTCTCGCGCATCTCTGGTGTGGTTCCTCCGTTTTCCCGACCCGACAGAGGAGGAGGTGTTTGTCCATGAAAACTTCAAGGATGACCCAGCCTACGAAGAATATATTCGAGACGCACGCCGAAAGGTAAGTACACTTATGTATTATAGATTGCGCACACTGACTGAAACACTTCGAAGTGGATGCGCAAGAAGCTCTCTTGGATGTGTGGGAGCTTCGCAACTACCGAGGATGGACCAAAGCCCGAGAAACCCATTTGGGTGTTAGAGTTGAACTTGGCAGCGCAGGAAATTTTGAGCAAGTTGGAAACACCTTGGAAATGGGACCCTGAGGCGTTGGCGGCGTTGGAGGCCATAGAGAAGTGCTTGGCTCCATGCGAGAGGTAGAGAAGGGTAACTTTAAGGTCTATAGCCTTACAAACTGTTTGTAATGTACATTAGAAACCGTTTGTAACGAAACTTATTCTTATAACTTGAACTAGATCTCGATTGATCTAGATGTGACCAATTCTATTGTCCCTTGTTGATGTCACTTTTCTTTTCTCAGGTCCGACCATCCAATGAAGAGAAAGGGGAAGGCCAAGGAGAAACGTTATGTCGTCGTGCGTGGCTCTGACGACGACGAGCGCCAGGACGTTTCTATCCCGCAATCTCGGACCATCCACTTTTCCAACAAAGGACTTCGCATCCTTCAAACCCCTCTTTCCCCGCAAAAAGCTGCATCTACCTCTCATCGCAGTCCGTCGCCTCAGTATGAGTGGAATCCAAGTACCGAGTACGACAACATAGAAGAGCCACTCCACGAATTGGAAGGGGAACTACTGGACCAAATTTCAACTGTAGCTGAGAAGGTTGCAGCTAAACGCTATCCAACCTCGGTAAGTTTGGACCATTGCAGGTCTGTCAAATATCTCATGCCGTTTAGGACGCCCCTTTGCGTGAATGGGCAGGAGCTACACTTCAAGAGCCTGGCTGCCGAGAAGAATATCTCATGGAAATGTTGAGGTTAGAGGGACGGGGAGACAGGTCGACGGAAGACCAGTGCATGTCTTGCCTCGCTGGGGGTGGCATCTACCGTTGCGAAGATTGTATGGGCCGCTTGATGGAGTGCCTTGGTTGCTGCTTGAAGCGCCATGAGCAGCTCCCTTTGCATATCATCCAGGCTGGTTTCTATCACTCCTCCTCTACTCGTTCTGATTAGTTGTCAATAGAAGTGGAACGACGTCTTTTTTGAAAAGATTTCTCTCAGAACGATGGGGCTACGAGTCCAGCTTGGCCACGTCAATTCACCTTGCTTATTACCTCAGCCTGGCCACAAGGACTTCACGGTCCTTCATACCAATGGCCTTCATTACGTGGCCGTGGATTTTTGTGGCTGCGATCAACGAGTCATCTCCAATCGGCAGCAGCTGCTCCGCGCAGAGTGGTTTCCTGCGACAGTCCATCAACCACAAACCTGCGCGACTTTTCGGCTACTGGAACTCTTCCACATCATCACCCTGACAGGAAAACTGTCTGCTCACGAATTTTACAAGGCCCTCGAGTACCTCACAGATAATACTGAGCTTGAGATTCCCAAGGTAGGTTTGCTGTGCGGTCTGCAATTTCTGTCATTTACAAATCTGTTTTTAGACGCGATATAAGTCGCTCATGCGCATGATTCGCGAGTTTCGCCACTTGAAACTCATGAAGCGCCATGTGCAGGGGAACATTGAGCATGGCATCACGCGTACGGCACGCGGGGATCTTGCTACCCTTTGTCCAGCATGCCCGATACCAGGAGTCAACCTTCCCGAGAAGTGGGAAGACGTCGGAATGGAATGGAAGTAAGTGTTGAGTTAGTCTAGTGGAGCCGAGCTGATTGGTCAATGTTTCTTTAAGGTTTCTCTATACCCTCATAATCGCCATGGACGCGAATTTTCGCTTGAAGAACCTGATGCGCTCGAGCCTCAAGAAGGACCCAGGATTACATACAGGGCTTGCATACTTCCCTGAAGATGCACCGTACCAAAAGCACATATTGAAGTATGCTACCCAAAAAGATGTACGTAGCGCTCTCTTGTCCATTCTGTGTCTCAACTCAAGTCATTCAAGATTAGCACCTGCAGTGGGTTTAAAACACTGGCGAATGCAGAGACACAGTTTTCGGCCGGTTTACGCTCAACCGGTGTAGGGATGTGTTTGTGTGCCAGACATGAAATTATTCGTCCTGGGGGGGTGGGAGACCTTCAAAAGGGAGAACGGTATGTACCTCCCGATGTGGTTCATCGCGCCGAAACTTATTTCTAGTGACTTAGGTACTGTAACATGGATTTCATCTTACTGTCCGCCCTCGCTCCACTCCTCGTCGCTTCGGTCTTTATCTCTTACGACATCGCTTGCCAATTCAAGCTTGGCTTCGAAACGCGAATGCCCAAGTTACCAAAAGATCTACACATTCACTCGGACGTTGAGCTGGGCTGGGGTATCCCCAAGTGTCATTGCCCCATGCATAAGGTGCCTTGCCAGGCTCCCCATTCGCTAAATTTCAAGCCCGGCGTGGGCCGCACCGATGGCGAGGGAATTGAACAGAGTTGGGCCGAGATGAATCGCGTTGCGAGTAGTACGAAGGAAATGGGTCCTGGGTCGCGGCATGACACGCTCGATGACCACTTCGAGCACCACAACTTTAGGAAATATGTTTCACTTGGTGAGGCATTCACGCATTTTTGATCGTTGATTGTACACTCACTATTTTTTCAGGACGAACATTGCATTGCCGGCTGACCCTCGCAATACCTGAACAAAAGCGTCAACAAGTCATCTTTGATGACTTTTCATCATCGCTCAAGGAGAACGGCCTGGAGGACAAATGGCTGAAGATGGTCTTGGAGTGGGAGAAAAACCCAAAGAAACCAAATCCGTGTATTTCTGTGGTGACACATTCATTTTTTCACTACTTCTTATCGAGTGCATGATTAACTGATTGTTTTCAGATGCCTCCCAAGACGAAGTGAAGAAACAACTACTCGAGGAAGAAAAGCGCGCAGTGACTACTGGTGTGCCTCAGCTGCACGATACCGGGCCTACCGGCTTTATCTCAATGGGTCTGGTGGTCGAAGAATCCCAGTGAGTTATCTATTCTGTTTCTGGTCAAAGGTATTTGCTAATACACATGTCTAGACGCTGGATTATCTGGGATTCCAGGCACTCAGCCGAGCTCACAACCCACAAGGATAACGAGCTGCAACGCCATCGTCTCCTTCTTCTACGCCACATCAAGCAGTTCCGCAACCTACAGGCCATCTACATGCCAGCTGCCACCATCATGCTGAACAAGGACGAGGCATCCCAGCAGGCCCTACCTGAAGCCAGCCGCAGGTCCACAGAAGCCGAATTTCAACTTCTCTGGCTTCCGTCATCGCTTCCCGCCGACCATCGTAAACACAATTGCAACGCGAACTTGGTTGAAATCGAAATCAAATTATGTGAGGCGCAGTGTCACGACACGCTTGACAAAGTACGCAGTTTGCAGCGTGGTCGGTTATCTTTCATCGGGTTCCGCAACTGCAACATTCGTGGACAAAATCCTAACACCAGGGCAAAGGACACCCTCGACCAACTCGAAGACAAGACGAAAGCTGTCGCGGTGAAATATATGGCAGCGAGGGACGCACTTTTGGCATTACGGGGTCCGGGAAGTTGGGAGAAAGAGTTGCGGCCACTGATGCACGGGGATCTGACAATGCCGGATGGACACGAGATTAGTATCGAGATTCTAGGCGACACGGTGGGCCCTGATGGGCGGACATTATCGAAGAAGAAATGAAAGGCGGAACAGTTGGATCTGGGGCAAGGAAGGAAAACAGTTTCGTGGATCTGGACCACGACGGCAGCGGTTGGCGATGGCGACGATGCTGTGCTTCATGAAGGTAAGGAGCCATTAATTTAGTATGATCAACCATTCATTAATTTCTAGCGGTACGAATCGAATGGGCCAAAGCCCGCGCGCGGTGCTTGCGCTGGACAGAAGAAGTCCACTTACTTAAGGAAGAGATGCGGAGGGTTCGGAAAACCCTAGAGTGGAAGGCGGCATGGTGGGATGATCGGCGGATGGGATGGAATGCTTTGGATGAGCCAACTCGGGAAGGGGTGCAGGCGTACGCGAGCCGGCAAGCAAGCATTCAGAGAGCCCTGCATGCGTGGTTTACACGCCTGTGGGACAGGCCATGGACACCTATAGCGAGTGCGGATGAAGCTAATGAAGGCCCCGGATATAGTATTGATCCTATCATTGAATCCCTGGCAGAGTGCGACGAGGAGTAGTGCTTTTTTTTGGCCCAAGTTGAATATACTTCTTTATTTGCAGTTGTTTATTTCTAAAGCTATGACATCCAAGACATGTTTCTCTAATCCATCCATTTCTCCCCCCCCCCCCCCCCCGCCCCCCAATGGAGGCGGAAAGTGTTGAAGTACAAGTGTTGCTAGACAAACATATATCTGATGTATTTTATACAATCTATATAGCAGAGGAATGAGCAGGAGAGACGAAAGACCATCAGAGCTCCAAAATGGGAGATTGTTTGATGGTGTTTATCTCTAAGGCTACGACATCCAACATGTGTCTCTCCAATCCATCGATTTCCCCCCCCCGACGGAGGCGGAAAGTGGTGGAGAACAAGTGTCAATACGCCAACATATATCTGGTATATTCTATTCAACTTATATCGCGGAGAAATGAGTGACAGAGAGGAAAAACCATCAAAGCTCCAAAATGGGAGATTGCTTGATGGTATTTACACTGATGCCCAAATAGAAAAACAACAGAGAGAGATGAAATATCATTTGCATTCCAGAAAGGGAGATACCTTTTAACAATTTATATACAGGACAACAGAAATACAGTAAAATGAGACACCAGAATGACCTGCATAGAACCAGGTGGGTATAGGCACTCCCTGGGTCACAGCGAAAACTGCATTAGTCCAGGAAATAAGGCCTATGCCTACAGCCATGGGTGGCTGCTGTTGAGGGCACTGGAAACACGGCGCCAGATATCATCAAGATCACGTACACAATCTCCATCTACACAGCTGCTCAGATGAAGAAAGAAGCTGGCAAGCGTGGCACTGCGAAGAACACTTTCCTGCAGCTCGAGTCTACGGAGCCCTGGGATACAGTCAAGGCCCAGCTCCTTGTGAAAATTGACGGCATCTTGAAACCGACAACCATTGATTTTGACGACTACACTTTCAGCTTTTCAGTGCCCCGAGTCCACACGAAGCCGACTGAGCTCACCAATGAGGATTCTTACAAGTTTATGGTTGAGCGCGCTTCCAAAGGCAAGGACCCCACCGTGAACCTTACCATAGAGCCCAAGCCACAGTCTAAAAAGGTACGCTAACTATTCATTCACCGTTGTTATAAGACCTACTAAATCCTTGTGTGTTCTCCCCACCTCTAGCACCGTCATGAGGATGACTCCGATAAGGAAAACAACACAGACAGCAGCAGCGACAGTGATTCAGACGGCGGAAAGAAGAAGAAAAAGAAAAAGCAGCAGAAGGATGGCAAGAAGAAGAAACTGGTATGGTTCCTTTTGTTTTTCACATTGTTTGTTGAGCTAACATCTCCTTGGCTTATAGGATCCGAAGGACCTCCCCGGAAATGCAGCCGTCTCACGTGAGATTGGCGCTCTATGGGAGAAGTGGATGTGCAACGCTGCTGGGTGTGAGAACAAAGGCTTGCACTGCTACATCAATCCCGTCGACGGTGCCCATTTCGCTCTCGGTCATGACCATTTCAGAATATGGGCTTCGGCCATTGTAAGGCATTCATTTCTTTTTCAATTTATTTCATTACTCATGCTAGGCGTTAGCAACAAGGTCCTGATCGCGCAACACAAACCAGGCCACCTCTTCACCACAAGTTCGACGCTGTGAATGCTGCAAGGCCTGGTGGCGAGGAGGCATCGCAGACGTCATTACTACAGCGACGTGCAGCTGCTCAAAAGGCCTTGGCAGCTCTTCCTACGTCCCCGAACATCCATATTCATGTCCCTGACATGTCGAAGCTGTTTCAGCCAGCTGCTGCTGCTGCTGCCGCCACTCCACTTGCACCTGCCGCTGCCCCACTTGCACCTGCTTTGCCCATCATTCAAACTATATCCGATAACCCTCTCCTCGTTCCTGCGCATGCCGCGGCTCAACCTGCTATACCACTCAATGAGTTTGCGCTTTGTTTTGAATTTTCCGATAACATCCGCAACACGCTTCAAGGTGAAGGATTCACAAGCTCGAACCAACTTCGTTTGATTTCTCTGCAGGAACTGCGTGACATGGGCCTGAAACACGGCGAGATAGCCGTCTTACAGGAGGCCGCAGGTATTCATTAGCCTAACTAGATGCTTACTTCTCAATCATGCTCATGATATCATTTCGCTATTCAATCGTTGATAGCTTTCTTCGCTTTCCAATTCTCTGCAGCTGTATGTATTTGTAGACTAGAAATAACCTGCATGAATAAAGTACCCTATCGCATCCTCTGAAGTAATGACATCCAACGCAACATACATGTCATAAAATATTGCTGCGTTTTCTGCCGACAGAAAAACATCACCGTTTCGACGGATAAACGCTTTGATCTTCAAGAAAGCCTCTTCAATTGGGTTCAAATCAGGGGAGTATGGTGGTAGATACTCAATCCGAACACCTAAAACAAGGGGAAGCCTGTCAATCAGAAATTGGAGTGCATACATTTGACTAATACTCACCGAAACGATCAGCTAGTACCAAGATCTCATCACCATGATGAATGCGGGCATTATCCATGATGAGCACGCTCAAAGGACCTGGGTAAGCAGAGGTTAGGGGCATCTGAATGCGAGAGGCCAAATTATAGTAAGATTGTGTAAACGGTACATGTTTTATGGCACTCACCACATGGTACTCGAGAAATTCCAGATACATTTCTCTATTCATCGACCCTTCAACAACCGTCGATGCCACAATTCCATCCACAGTGAGAAGTGCAGTTGCTGAAAGACGCGTTCCGCGGACAAAGCATTGTTTCATTATGGCACGGCGTCCTTTTTTGGCACGCCCATTTGCCCGAGTGGCAGTCTTGTCGTTCTTCGATGTCTCATCAAGGAAACCAGTCTCTTCCGGCTCATACTGGCTGATACGAGCTATGAAGTCATTCCGAGCCTCCTCGTTGCGCTCTGAGGCAATGCGCTTGAGCTTCTTGTATGAGACTCCAGCCCTCTGCAGTTCTCGGTGAATTGTAACGTAGTGAATGGAGATAAGCGGTTGGTTTTCAGAAGCTCAAGAAGTTCGTCGAGGAACCAATCGGGACGAAGGGGAACCAGCTGTAGAACGTAATGGATGTCGTCGAAGTTGAGAATTCGCGGCCGACCAGCAAGATTCCCATACTTGTGGGTGACGACGTCGCCAGTCTCGCGCCAGAGCTTTAGAATGCGGAAAAAGGTCCTCCGAGACAGATGCATGATGTCAAGAATATCCCACAGAGGCAAGATTTCACGCTCGTAAAGCCTTATAACAGCAAGTTTCAAGTCACGACTAATCTTGCGGAAGGGCATGATGGTGATTGGCAAGTCAGTGAGACGTCAAACACGCTAAATTATCTAAGTAGCAAATTTGCTCAAGTTTTCAAAATGACGTAGTAGTGCCAACCTTTATGAAAACAGCTGTAAATCGCAAGCCAGGGTACCCATTTCAAACTCCGATAAGGGTCAGATTTATTCGTTTATATAGATTTATGTTACGGGAAGTCACCCATTATCGTACTTATGACGAAACGGGCGAGATAGCGTCGAAAACATCCTTTGATGAGACCGATGCCTCCCTGGGTCGCATTGATGCACGCTACATTGCGCCGCCTCACAACGGGATTTCCTTGCAGATTCGTCTTAGTCAGGCCGAGCTAATTTTATTTCAGGAGGCAACACCATACGACAGCGCAGAAAACAAGCTCAACTTTGACCACAGGATCAGCATTTTCTCTGATAATTATCCAGGTATCTCCGCAGATGAACCTATAGCAGTGGTATATAAACCACAGATACGCTTCCCAATCGCAACCAGCAGGTTTCTCAAAGAAACTGAGAGTAACTCGAAGTTCTGGTGGGTGGCCATCCGGTATGATATCCGTTTCACTTCCTATCTAATTATAGCGATGGGGGCTACTAGCATTGATCCGACCTGGCACTCCGCAAAACTAGGGGAAAATTTTCAGACTGATGGGGTATTGACGCGTACACGGATGAATGGGGTTTGTTTCCAGTTGACACTTTTTTTGACCGATGCTCACCTCATGCTTTTGGAACCTAGTGCATGAGTGTTACGTGGCGACAAATCCATCCGGAAAACTGGGATGTAAGAATTTCAGCGTATCATTTTATTTCAGGTGAAATCTCATTTCATTGCACACAGTGATCAAATCAGGTGAAGTCTCCAAGATTGAAACATCTACATACGAAATAAACGACACACACTTTCAGATTTTGCAACTCTCCTATAGATGCCTCCTTCTTCGTCGACTTTGATCCCGTCAACGCTTGTTTCAATGAGAGGCAACTTCTTGGTGACTTGCGCATTATTAAATTGACAATTTGCGTTGGGACGGTCCAGGAGGCACGGTTCACTAGTTAAAAACAAACACGAAAAATGTTCTCCGGTTCTAATAAGCCAGGTTATAAAATTTGACCTGCACTTGGAATCCTATGTGACGCCTTCTGAGTCCGAGCATCGAGCTATTCCGATATCGTCAAATCCAGGTTTTAGAATAGGTTAGTTATATAAATTGGGACGATCGTGAATCCTCCAAAACGTGAGAGTTTCGGAGTCTAGTCACGTTGGTCAAAGGTCCGTGCATTTGTTCGTTCATGCTGATCTCACAGAACGTTTTTGTCTATCGTTGTCAACGCGACTGCCTTTCTTACGACCCAGCTGTGGTAAGTTAATATTCCGTTTCGAGCGCATTTATGCTTACCGTTTGGCACTGGAAAGTCGTTGGAAAGTCGTGAACCAAATTTTGATCAACGGGCGACATGCACAGCCCCAGCGCAGCGATCAGGTACCATTTGGCGACTGCTTATCCACGCAGACAAGTCTTCATCCAACAATCCATACCCACATTTGTCTCTAAAGTCCCGATACAATGAGCGTTTGCGGCAGAGAGCCATCGCAGTTGGACGGTCGAGGAGGAAGCGAACCTGTGAGTCAACTATGTGCTTTCGTTGCACGATAGTATTTCTCATCGCAAACCCCAAAATAGAGATCAGAAGCGAGTCATCACTACAGTGCGACCGTCCTTTCATGAGTTTGTATCATTGACCTCAGCTTAGATTCACAGTGTATTACCGGTTATACGCCAACAATGACGCACTCGAATCTAAGAATCCCATCTACTCCAATGACAGATTTATCGGACGCACTTCGTTCAAGTCTATCACACCTCCACGTAACGTTGCCTCTCTCAAAAGGAATATCTGGAAGGTCGAGGGTTTCGAAGGCATCCCAACATGCGCTTTGTATCTCTCTTTGTCGGAAAAGGCGCCGGCAGAGGACTTGACCCGCCTTCCACCGCGCGGATCAGGTTCGTCTGAACTGGACCCGATGGCTCTGGTGTTAAACGTTACGGAGGTCGAGAAGAGATTGGCGGCGTCTAATAATCTGGACTCGGACACGCTGCCTGAATGGCCCCACGAACAACGCTATGGTGAGCGCTTATTTCCTCACAAGATCTATCTATTAACTTCTCGTCAGTCCATTATCGTACTTATGATGACGCGGGCGAGATTGTATCGAAGACGTCTTTTGATAAAACCGACACGTCTCTGGGCCGCGTTAACGCACTCTCCGTTCCTCCGCCTCACAACGGCGCTTGTTTGAAGGCTCGACTTCGTCAGGCCGAGAACCTCCCAGCCTATGATTTTAAATTGTATAAAGATGATAGCGGAGAGACGATTTTGAATTGCGATGAAGGCGTCAATATTCTTTCTGATGATTATCCAGGGATCATCGCAGATGAACCAGTTGCTATTGTATATAATTCCCAGCAGGCCCTCTGCGATCCGATTCCTCAGGGATTCCCGAGGAAGATTCGAGCTTTAGCATGTAGTGGGTACCCTCGCAGATTCTACACACCTCTACTTTTACTTATAAGTTTTGTCTTTCAGAAATGGGAGCTCATGATCCGACATGGCACTCATCGACGCAGGGGGAGATTTTCCACACCGATGGAGTAGTGACAAAAAAGAGATACTATATGGATGCATGGGGTTGGTTTTCAGTTACTCCCCTTTTGATATGGTACTGATGGCCTACTCTCCTTAGTATACGACTGTTACGTTGCAATAAATTCCGACGGAAAACGTGGCTGTAGGTATTTTTTTCTCTGCCGTATTCCACTCTTTTTGAAAGCCCTTGCTTTTGCAGTTATAAGGATAGGTTGGTTCTATGAACTTGAACATCCAGACATAAAACGAATGATATACTCTCAGAAAATGCAACTCTCTGTTGATTCAAATGCTCACTTTCCCCACGTCTCGAATTGAAGCTGCCATCCAGGACTTTCAAGCTACAACGTTCACTCCGTCACCCTTGAGCTTTAGATATTTAATTCGTTTCTAGGCAAATTCAAATCGTACTCGGCAATCGGTTCACCTCGCGAGGCTTCACTGTTACGTGTAACATTGGCTTGTATCTTAATGCCTGACAGTCCATTTCGTGGCGAAGTTGGTGGATCCGGTCGCGACAACCATCTGCACGAGCTCCGTGTACTTGGTATACATTTAAAGTTTGCGAAGTATGTATTCCCTACAACTACGACTCCCGACTCGCAATTTTGCGAGGCTGCACATTTTCCTATATTTCTGTATGACAGAAATGGGACTTTCTGGAATACTTCAGTAACCTTCTTCCGACGAGCCACGTCCCCTGAGCCCTCCAATTGCGCACCTTTAGAGATTTGAGCCCATCTCTTTGGTGCTTTGGGCGTATTCCCTCTTTCCTCGCGAGGTCAACGCTGGCCCTATCGCGTATGGCTTATGCCAAACCGGCGCTTAATGAATGGGGCAGAATCGAGGTTGGCACCATGTGCGAAGCAGAGTTCGGGGAAATACTTACAACAAGTGGGCTGTAACGCAGCATCATGACCAAGGGAAGTTCAAAATAACCTGAGTCTATCGCGTAGCAGGTGAATCGCTCGAAGGGATCATCCACGCATGAGCAGCGTTGGAGCAGCGTGTTTTGAGCGTGCTGAACTAAGCACTTTGTATGTGGCGCCTGGTTTTAGGGGATAAATTATGACTGATTGATCCAGTAGACCAGTCACCAGTATACTGTGAAGTTGTTGTGATAGTGAGGCGTTGTGACCTTAACTCATTGTCAAGTCAATATTCAGTACTATCATTGGCTAAGCATTGCAAGGCGTTGCAAATGTGAGCACGACCGAGGTAAGCAGTGTTGGCTCGTCGTGAATTGTCACGCTCGCTCTAGTCTCTCGTAGACAGACTTCAATATATGTGAAGTCGTACCTTGGTTCACGATATATGAACGCTCGCTCCTTCGAATGTTCTTCATGGAATTGCTCAATTGATAAGCTCAATTTTTTTAGTCTTCAATAACATAACTTAATAAGTATGCATCGCTTTCAAGAATAAAATTTACGACTCTCCGCCTAGCTTTGATTACATTCTATGCAGGTAACATGCTGTCACCAAATTCATTATAACCAACCTCCTGAGTGTGTTCCCTGACGAATCTTTCTCAAATAATAGATTTATATTGTTGCGTTGGTTTCAAGTTGGTTTACCTACCAGTGCTAGGCACGTGACACTAATAACCAGAATCACGTGCTGTCAACTGATTTCGTTTTTCGTTCTCAGCAGTCATGCATTCATGGCTCTGCGCCATTTACTACGTTGCTCTCTACCTCCCGAGTTTCACATCAAGTTTTTGAGGTGAGGCAAATACGCGGCGTGGCTTCGTGGGTGCGTGAATGTGGAGGTCAGCTTGGTGCGTCTTGGTTCACAGCCCCTTTTCCTCATCAAGGCTGATGACCTTCCTTTCCGGCGACAGAAGTCCCGCCTCTACATTCTGGTTATCATGTCCGTTCTGTGACAGCAGTTTTGGGTTCAAACTAGGCTGAACCACGTTCTCTATGAACTCTGATCTGCCGGTGTCTACCTGGACGTGAGTCTAAGGCAATCAGCGACAACGAAGGAGACAACGCCCTGAAGCGACGAAACAACCCCCAAATCCAGTGGATCTACGCGAAATTCGACACTTTTCATCTCGAAGCCCAAGACTTCTTTGATTTTTAGTCACTTTTCTTGGAGCTTCGAAGCTCCATCGCCAGGCGTTTTAGGCGTTTTGCCAGTCTGATCTAACTTCAAGTTGGGGGTCTTTCCGACTCCTTTTACGAGGGGGTTGGTGACGTAGCCGAGAACCCCAAATCGCTCGAGGAAATCTACCTTTTTTAGAGATTAAATACCCTACAGGCTACAATTTGCGCGGGTAGTACTCCGATGTCTCAGGTTGAATCTCACCCTCAACCTTAAAAATCCGCTAGCAGGCTTTTCGACAGGTTCTCGCGTTTGTAACTTCTTGACGTCGTCTTCGAGATCCAGTATGGAAGAAAATCTGAAATGATGTAATCCGTCAGTTTTACCTGCTTCATCGATCCAGTTTCAACGAACTAACAACTGTGGTCAACTGAGTACCCTTTTAGTACCTTTCACATATCATTATGAAGATTGACTCGAGTTTAATTGGTACCCGGTTTTGTATCTGCAAGAACCTGCTCTAAACTGGCCCATTGACAAACGTCTTTCCGATGGATAATTTCATACGTCATTCTTTTTCTCGATGTTCAGCTTTCTCAGATTTGCACCCCTTCAGATTCAAGAGACAGGGGTGGCTATCTTGACCCTTCTTGCTTCCCTGATACGAGGCACCGACGGCCGACGCCGCAGGTTAGACGCGACCCTGATGCGGGATCGACGCGACTGGTCATCCCCTCAGGCACTCAACGGAAGACTGCAGATCCATTTCTCGGAACTTCGTCATGGGGGCAAGCTGGTCTTACATTAAGCGAGGGATCTCCCATATAAGCAGTTCTAATTATGGATGCTCATTCTCGGTTAAGGTTCCTCCGTGTCCGTCAAGCCCGAACTTGCGTACCGCATTCAGAGAGATGGGACTCTAAAGATGCAACTTATTCCGGTGACAGATACAGGGTAAATGATCCAGGGTGAGTGTATGGTACATGTTGAGATGCGTAAGTAAATAATAATATCTATAAGCGTTCTAATGGGATCCCAACGACATCGAAAACCTGACGTCCCCATCCGCCACTGACGACAACTTCATTACTTTTAACCCATCGAAGAGCGTTCTTCCTAAGAGAACGTCTAACCTCTTTGGATCTCCGAAATGGTGATGATGCCGTGACGGGTTGATTCTCAACGTGTAAGACTCGAGGAGGTTGTGATACGTTTCCAGTGGGAGATACTTGTACTCGTGGAATTGCAAGGGCAGCTGGAAATACGAGTGTACTGCGTCGAGGATGTCACGTATCGTGATGCATTCTGAGTCCCTCGCTCTAATTGTGAGTGTCTCCCATGAGCGTTTTAGTTCTGAGAGATGTGGGTCAGGGAGAGAGAATCGGAGGGTGGCGTGGGGTAGTGGAGGTTCTGTGGCTGCGACATCGAGGTTTGGAGGGCGAGATGAATATGTCGCTGTCGATGAAGGAAAAGCGACATTCCAACCAAACTTGCTGTCGATGAGATAGGAATGTATACGGATGGCAGGCTTGGAGAGGGCAGGCTTTGACGTGGAACGTGATGGTGAATAGTGATTTTCGAGTTGGTTCCAAGATTCAGAATGGGGAGATGGGAGAGGGTGGCATAAAACCACACTTGGCGTTGATGGGGAGCTTCGAGGAGAACGCCTGCGGCGACCCTGGGTAGAACTCAAAGAGCCTAGCGGGACTGGAGTCGCGGATCGAAGCGCTCAGGGATTGTTGTAAAACGAGGGCAAGTTGTACACACCTTCAAGCCGATTTGCTTGGTCGTTACCCTGAATTCCGTGAGGCGCCTTGAGTATTCCCCTTGGAACGAGATTGTTGTCAGAGTGCCGCGGTTCACTCTTGATGGGGCGCAGCTGTGCTTGTGGGAGCTGGAATTGGACCGCTTTTGTCATGGTGGGACGAAATGGAAGATGCAGGGCAGGAGCGATGAACCTGGAGAAGTGATTCCTGAAAGTTAAATAAGGTAAGGAGATCGCTCCGTCTCTCCGTACCTCATGTCGTTGCACTTGTGACTGTAACGTGAGAGGATGTGATTTCTGAGTGAGAACCACCTTGGAACCACCAGACATTTCATTCGATCCGCTGGATAAATTTGAAAAAATCCTACCTCTGTCCGAACCAGATCCCCTCGTAGGAGGTTTTCTTTTTTTTTCTTTTCAATTCGTCCATCTTGCAATTTGGAGGGAATTTGTGAGAATTTAAAAATAATCCTAAAACACATTACGTGATCCCGCTCCTCCTCCACAGCATCAACCTTCCAGGACGCATACCTTTGGCTGACGGGAAGATGACTAACAAGCTAAACAAACGGTCCGAGGCCCCACTGCCTTGATGCTGAAACCTCTCTTGTACCACGTCTTTACGGCGCTTCTCGTACTGCAGTTAATGTTAGTGATAGATACCCTACAACGAGGCTGAACTTGACTGATAACAGGGCAGGTCGGAAATACGACAGTCAAGATAGGGTCACCCTTTCAGAATTGCGGGCATCCCTGAGAAACAAATGATAGAATAACGCGCACCTTGGAATCTCGGACCGTGCAAACTTCCTGATTCGTCCGCGCAATCACAGATGTACGGTCCGCGCACTCACTTCCTTACCCAAATCGTTGATAGGGCGTCAACTGCCACTTATCATAATATCAACGTGATGTGATCGAACGGCTCATCCCCCCCTCCAGGATTTCCGGAGATGGGTCCAGGTGGGTCCACATCCACAATCGAAGACCCCCGATCGCCAGATTACCTGACTCCGATCAATCTAAGGAAATACTACGAACAAATGCCTATATATACAAATTTCCTGGTCACGGCCTCGGCACTCACCGTTCGATTATTCTCTCTACCAATATCAAGCGTTTTCAGATGATACCCCTCTAAGCGATCCGAGGGCCGAGACGCATCATTTTGATGAAAATGAATTATAAGTTCGGTGTCGCCCTCCCAATTCTAGGATAAATGAGGGTGAGGCACGATATTCATGCCTTGCCAGATTAATCTAAAGCTGCGGCGGCGGCGAGCATAACGGAGATACCGGATGTGTCTTCAGGAACAGGCGGTGAAAGAGGGATTTTCCACCGAAATTTGCCTTGAAAGCGGACTCACACCGGACATTGGTGAGCGAAATCCATAGATTTGCGTTCATTCATGTCGAAAAAAAAGTACACTCATTGATTGGGACTACATTTCTCCGACAAATTGGGTTCTTGAACACAAAAAAGAGTACTTCATAGGAAAAACGATTGGTGTGAAATATACGCTCAGTAGGATGTGAAGCTACCCATTCCGGAGTTTCACCATCTCACCTACTAGGCGTCGACACCTCCCGCTTCTTGGCGGACCCTCCCACCTGATCGAGCCATCGCAATTTTATCTTGATGCGTCGATTTGCTTCCCGAGTTGCCCTGCCTTCTGGATCTCTTCGCGTACGATCTCCCGCAAATCTCCAACGCACCACCGCAACGCTGAGTAACCATTTGTAGCCTCGTGCTTTGTGCGTGGATGCGTTGCCCAAGAAAGGTCAGGGTCGGCCCAGGGTTGATGCGCCGTGGGTGCGGTCCGAAATGATGAGTCGCCTTATCTTCGAGATAAGGATGCACAACTTACAACCTATCGCACCTGCATGCAGCAGATAAGAGCAGTAGCAAGTAGAAAGTACGTACGCTTCAGTTTTTCTTTAGGAAGCAATTTGTAACGTCTTATAGACATGAGGTGTAAGTATTGAAAACACCCCATGAATTGTTAGCCCTGGAAAAAACAACTTGACACCTGCGTCTAGTTCAGTCATTTGGGACAAGTCTCGCGCAATAGCTTGAACGTGAAAAACTTATTATTAAGAGGTAAGCGCAGCTGCCAACCATGATGGGAGTGTTGTAAATCAAACTTGTTGTCGCTTCCGTTATGGTGGTATCAGTTTACCAAACCTTTCAATTCCTCCCGCTTTCTTCGGTGAGAACCCGAGCGGCGTAAACGGGTTTGGGTGGGTGTAGCCCACTGCCAGTTTGCGTCCGTGGTGTGAAACTTGTGTCAGAGCGGTGCTATCTATAAACGTGCTTCCTTCTTTGTTGATGATTCTCGTCAACCCCATTTGATGAACGTTCGTTATGGTCTTATTGTCTCACAAACCTCTCGACCCTATGCTAGCTGTTGTAAGCCACGATGTTAAGGCCTGTAGAAAGTTCCTGACTGGGTGTTTTGATGGAAAGACAGTGCGTGATGAAGTTCAAGGCATAGTATTATTCAAGGCATGTTTCGGGGTGTGATGCCCGTGACGTACCCAGTGCATGAATTAGATGTTGAACAGGGTATTCATATAGTGTTGGAGCTGGAAAAACGAGGAGAGCGGTACGCCCGTTTGGAAACACTCCAAAAAGTAAGTGTGGTACTCAATCGTTTCACGTTTCAAGATGTTTTTTGTATTGAAAGAGAAAGCCAGAAGTTTGCCAAGGAAAATCGTAGTCAACTTCCAAGAAGGTCTCCTCTCGTACTCACTTTATTGCCATAAAAAAAAGGTGTCGTCGATAGACTCCTATGCGGCAGTTTGAGAGAGAATCGTTGTTTCGGAAGTAATATCACAACGGTCGCGTTGAAGATTCTATCCAACAGTCACCACCATTGCTAAAACGTGTTAATTTTGTCAGGATAGTCGTTGGTAACTTCGCGATACCATTAGAACGAAATCGTTGCAGAATATTTGAACTTGACGCAAAACCAGCCATCTTGTTCTCTCTCTTTGTTTCTTTTTTTTTACTGCCGGTCCCAATGTGCGCTATTTTTAGCAATTACAGTACGTCGTCGAAGGTCGCGTCGACTTGACTTAGGAGGCTCACTGCGACACATGCACAGAAGTAATTACCGTTCAATTCGTCAGGGAGGAGACTCGAACAAGGCCGAGCGAATGAGTTAGATGGAGTAATGAGTGAAACCAAACGAGTGGATCCAATATTGCAAGTGAAAAAACAAGTACGTCAAGTTTCCCAAAAATGTATATTGGTTAATGACTATGTAGAGCTTTTATGATACCCCCCCTCGAATAAAAACGAACAACAAAATAGGTATGTCTTTAGTAACTTCCATATCTATTCAAGTTCGGGTTCGCACGGGCCGGCAGGGCCTCAGGTTTGCCACAAAGGAGGAACGAAGAGACGTACAACCACAGCCGCAGATCGCAGGAAACGTGGCGGCGTACGGGCTAAAAATTTAGGGTCTCTGATCAGCACCAGTCAAAACAAGCACGCCTTATCTAACAAAGGGATCTCGCCAGTCAACGTAACAACAAAAGTACAGGAAGATTCGGGGATAAGAGCTACGTACGCACAGCCAGGGTAACGAATACACGAATTTGGTGATAGGGAACGAACAGTGCCGGGGGCAGGGTATGTGTGGACGAAGATAGCAAGATGAAAGTGATGAGCTATAAATAAACGCGAGTATGCAGATGTTAATACGTTACCAGCCTAATAGTCTCTTCTGCTATAAGTTGTCCATAGCAGCGTGCGTGCGCATGTGTAGCGCACCCTATAATCAATCAATTCCCTTGCATCTGGGAGAGAGTAAGGGATCTGAGAACACGCACCTCCATGCTATACTTCCCTTTCCGTCCCGATGCGTTTACTTCTAGCGGTTTGCCAGAGAGCACCAGTTCAAACTGCTCCCTGGCAGCGTCTTCATCGCCCATGCAAGCCAGTAGTCGACCGAGTTCGTAATCTGCATCAGAGAAGGATTAATATGCGAGCGATCGGAGGAACTATCGAAGCATCCGCTCCCTTCGGATGGAGCGGGACGCTCCAACGACCGACATCTCTTCCACCATAGAACACACCACTTATCCACAATCAAACGCTCGCCCACTGAGCCCATCAAACGCACTGCTCAACCCGATCATCAAACGCACCGCTTATCCAACACCAAACGCGCATGGGGCATCCAATCCACCAAGTCCACAAAACGCCAAATCACCAAATGCGTCGCCCACCGAACCCATCAATCTCATACAAAGTCATCAGTTCCCACCAACCTTATCAAACGCACCCCTCATCTTATCGAACGCGCCCCACATCAGACAATTTTCAACCCGTCAAACACACCACCTCTCCCCCTCCAAAAAAAATAGAGAGACGAATAAAGAAAAGGCAATAACTCACGCGCATGATACACAAGATGATGGTCCAGCTCAATCTTCGGACCACACTCAAAGACAGCTTCAAATGCCGCAACCGCGCGCTTCGCCGATTCTTCCTTGTCGTGCATCACCACTGGAGAACCTTCCTTATTATATATCAACGAAGACTCGTCGTCAACTTCAGCGTCTGGGTCCTAGGCATAGTGAGCAAACAAGTGAGAATTAAAAGAGGAGAGACCCACAGGAAACGCAACATATCTAAAACAAACACCCTCCAAAAACTTGGTCAAGCACCAATCATCCCAATACCCATTGTCACTTTCCGCATCATGGTCGGCATGTACATCACCTTCCTTCTTTTCATTCTCCGCTTTTTCGCTCAACGCCCGAAGCTGCGCCTCTACCTCTGGTATCATCTTGCGCACGATAACCCCCCTAGGGGCATGTGCGATGCCGAGGAAAAGATAAGCGAGCTCAAGGACGGGGAGACATAAGCGTTGGTTCTGAGATGCGAATTTTCGGGCTTTGCGCGCCACAAATTTCTAAATAAAGTTGGTTAGAGAAAAGAGAGAAGTAGAAAACAAAGAAAACAAATAAACCTCCATCGGTATACTCTTCCCAGCAATCTTCTGCCTAAGCCCCGGGACGCGCTCCATCAACCTAGCAGCTTCCTTCTTCTTCTCCTTGTCTTCCTTAGCAAGTTCAAGCAGACATACAGCCAGGCCGTACGAGTATATCGCTTTACTCCACTAAATTGAACAAGGAGACATGGCGTAAGTTAAAAGATCAATTATCACGAGATGCATAAAAAAAAGGAAGAAGACTCACATTCCCCTCAGCTTCCAAAACCCTCCAACACCCCAAACTCCCGCTCAAATCCCACAAAGCAAGGTACGAAATCGCCATTTCCCAATATGAGATATAGTGTAAATTCGTATACTGTTTCTGCGCGTGCATAGCTTGTGTGTAATATGATATGGCAAGGTGGGGTTGTGAACGGATGAGTGCGAGGCGGCCAGCGCCGAATAGGAAGAATACGCCTAAGTGAATAATAATAAAAAGGTGGATGAGTAAGTGCGTGATCAAGCGATGCGGATAACAAAGAAGAGAAGAGAAGGATGGCTGGGTGGGGTTTAATTGAGGGAGATACGCCTAAACTCGTCAAAGAAGTGTAGGCCCCGACCCCGAAGCCGAAGAAGGTCCAGAAACATCCGCCCAATAATAGCTCTGCATAGGAGACACACTCAATCACGTAGCCCCAGACTCAGATAAGCTACCATCATATAGGCGTAGCCGAATCCCCCGTAACAAGTCACCTGGACCTCAACGTTACTAACCCCCACGAAGCCAAAAAGACCGTAAGCCCCCTGACAACTTGAGCAACCCATTCAAGGACGTTAACGTCAATCACGCAAGAAGGTTCACCACGCTCCAACGAGATAGATACGCCACCCACTCCCGAACGCCAACCTCCGACGACGTTCAACCACACACAAGTACGGCACCCCAAAAAAAAGCGCCACACAAGAACTGGAAAACCATAAAGTGCACAATCATGCAAAGCCATAATCCCGCAATCACGGCGGTAAACGCGCAATCCCTCAAGGAGCTAAGAAAGCCACGCATTCAGGAAAGAGGGTACCCCCCAATCCTAGACGTCGGTCCGTAGGAATGTAAGATACCCAACGAGGTAAAGCACCCTAGGCCTACGCCACCCAGGGTGAGCTTGTCCCCGAAAGGGGGTACTTTGAGCAGAGGTCCGCAAGATCGTTGTCCACCAAAAACGAACGACCATGCACCCCGCTCAATTACGAACGTCCCCAAATCCCAAGTCCTCCCGACGCAACGCTGCACTGGTCCTGGGCGCTGA
>NW_001889885.1:611870-612967 GCF_000143565.1 Laccaria bicolor S238N-H82
AGAGCAGCGGCAAGAGAGTCCTGATGCGTAAGGTACGCATATAGGTTGTTATATATCGCTATCGTCGTTCTCATGTTCAATCTACAACGCGGGATGAGTCCCAAAAACGAATGTCCAGAAAGAAAAGACATACGCTTCCTTGATAAAAGCTAACCAATCTCCTGAATACACAATCCCCAACATGGCCTACGCATTCATCAGCTTCAATCTCACTCAAAAAGCAGAATATATGCGCTGACCTTCTCATACAAACTCTCCGCATAAACCAACTCGGCATGCCTCTCCACATCCGTCATACTCGCTATAAACCCAACGACGCTGGACGGGTGAAGCGTAGACACCACATATCCCGCTAACCGGGACCCGAGGAACGCTTGTTTCTTACGGTGGAGAGAGGCGATGTGGTTGCCTCGTTTGGTGTGGGCGATCGCGGTGAGGAGGTCCTGGAGGTAGGTCGTTAACAAAGTGATAGTTGGTAGATGAGGAAAACGCACCTCATCCTCATACGACATCAACCCCTTCACACACTGAATAAGCCCATACCCCGTCGCGAAATACAACCGTTCCCTGCCCGGCCCAATCCACGTCAACACCCTGCCACCCCACACTCCAACGAAAAAAAAACGCACTTAGTCTCATCACTCTTATGGCAATACTCCTCCGCCTCAACCATCTTACTCCCCAAAAACAGCTCAAGCGCATAACTTACCCCCTTAATATCATCCAACGCGTCCGATTTCTTATAAGGCTTCTTCACACGTGGTGGGGATGTATATTTCGGCTTTAACCCGAGGTCGGTGGGTGTGTCGAGGGCTGGTGTTGTTGGTGTCGTGCTCACGGTGCTTGATGGGGACGTGAGGGATGGGGAGTTGAGGAAGGAGTTGTTGTCGGTGGAGACGGATTGGGGAGATGTTGGGTTCGAAGCGTCGTCTCCGTAGCCGAAGAGCGATAACATCGTTGTAGATGTGCTTGACGTTAGTGCGCCATGTAGTGTTGTCAGGGGCTTAGAGTTGTGCCATTGTGTGGTCCATGCGTGGGAATTACCATCAGATGGTTCGGCTCCGATGCGATCGCAAAGTTCGACACGAATCGCCAGA
>NW_001889885.1:614608-616160 GCF_000143565.1 Laccaria bicolor S238N-H82
GAATGATTGCTCTATGCAAAATGTACTTTTATTGGGAACTTTTCAAGTCATACCCAGTGTAAATTAATTTGCTATCATGCTATACTGTAGGCATTGTTTAAAAGACATCCTGAGTCTCCATGGATCAATTCAAAAGGATGGTAGCATCTTTTCTTCTTGCAGAAAAGAAGGACCAATGTTGTAGATACTTGTTTACTTCCGGAAAAACTCTGGAATCACCTTCTACAGACATCATGCAATGTTTGTTTTAACATTTCTACCTACCTTTTGTATTATACACACTACCAACATTGATGGGGAGTCATTTTACTTCATTCCAACAAATATATTGAGTGAAAAATACATAAAATGGGGAACAAGTTCAAATTTACCCTTTAGAGGAGGATATAAAATTTTCTAGCCCAGAGACTCTATGAAGCTTATAACAATAGCAGGGAGATCCAGTGTTTATAATATATCTCTTCCTCAAGTTGTGAATTGCTTTCAGTAGGTTGCAGTCATTCAGAATTTCCCACTTTGTTACATCCCATTTTTGGCACATGTCACAGTCAATTCTCTGCCTTATCCTGAGTTTTCAATTGTTCATCCCCAGACTTAGTATGTACAATATACACCTTTTTAGCTATGTTTCATACACCAGAGTGTAGTTCTCAAAATGTTTTGTTCTTGTGTTACAGAACTAACTTTGTCCAAAAAATGATGTGACATTCTTTTTGCCCAGTTAGTGTATGTCTACAACTTATCCACAGCAGTTACTAGATGTTGATGCATCTCATAAATGTTATAACCAAGCCCCAATACCCACCACCACATTCTCGCTCCAGAAAAAAAAAAACCACTGCCGAGAATCAAATATGCACGAAGCCAAGACAGGGAGTCGAACCCTTACTATAGTGCCCACAGTTTTCAAGTCACTGTTGATCCAAAACTGTTACCCAGTTCCTGTGGATAGTTGAAACTAGAAACAACTCTCACGAAAACACAAATATGGTTACGTGCCTCAAGTAGCAGTAAATACACGAAAAAACCTACCGATAAAATGACCGTCGAAGATGATCTATGTTGATGTGGGGAGTCGAACCCCGATTGTGCCCCTCGCACTCATTGACGATTGGTCAAGCCGGTACACCGTACGTTCTACGTAGGTTTCAGTGTCACGGAATACATTGCAACATTCCCCACCGACCCATTTTTGAAAGGTAACATTAAGATTTACGGCACACATAGAGGTCCAAAATTTCGTCAGGCCCATCTCTACACCACGGATGTCCCCAAATTATGCACATACGAGTAACCTTACAAGCTAGAGCTTGCGTAGACATTTAGATACCAAAAAACAAACTTGGAAACCGTGTCCGGTCTCAAAGCCAAGCCAGGGAGTCGAACCCTCATTATAGTGCCCAAAGCTTGCATTATTGATTCAATAACTGTTACACCGCATATCGATCTACAAGGATGTTATCATAGGAGCGTGATATCCGAGTCCCTGTGGATATATAGTTGAAATAGCCCTCACGAAAACACAAATATGGTTACGTGTCTCAAGTAGCAG
>NW_001889885.1:618873-620108 GCF_000143565.1 Laccaria bicolor S238N-H82
CAATTCTTCAAATGATCTTATACCCCCCGTACGCTCTGTTATTCNTTGATCTAATTGGAGAGCATGACCCTATCCACGTATCATATGTAGCGACTGCAATATCTGTGTTTATCGTGAGTTGCTCCGCTCCTCAATTCCTGCCATCTAATCTGTCTGTGATTTAGTATCTGGGAATTCCCCTCGTTGCTGGAGTTGTCACTAGATATACTGTCTGGGCGCTGAAAGGCAAAGAATTTATGAACGGAACATTCATCCCGTCCATTGCGCCCATCGCTCTTCTCGGTTTACTCTATGCCATTCTCGTTCTGTCCGCATACCAAGCGCATCGCGTCATCCGCGACATTGCTCCCCTCATCCGCGTACTCCTCCCTTTGGCCTTGTATTCCGTGATCATGTTTGCGTGCACACTAGTCATGATGTTCTCTCTCTCAAAACGAGAGGGTAACGGAAACCGTCGCTTTGCGTACGATGTGGCAGTTGTTCAAGCGTTCACCGTTTCTAGCAATAACTTTGTCAGTTTTGCCCTTCCGTTCATTCACAATCGCTCATTTTCTTGAAACGATAACTTTCAGGGCTCTGCCATCGGTATCGCCATTGCAATGTATGGTATTAATTCAGAGGAAGCTCTCCCTGCCATGATCGCGCCTCTCGCTGATATTCCCGTGCTCCTTGCGTTGACGTGGCTAGCCCCATACGTTAAGAAAAAGGTCCAATGGGGGACACTCGAATCCGTATCTGATCGTAGGAAGAGTAGATTCGAGTTGAGGGTCAGATTGGATTTCCATCAGTATACCGACGAACAGCATGATACGACGGTGAAGAAGGACTCGGAAAGCCTCTTTTCGACCGCCAAGTCATTGACTAGACTTTCCCTACCAGGATGTACTGTTTAAAACGTCTTTGGGTTTTAGATTCACTGGTATGTCACCTACTCTGAACGGGGTGTTAGGTGAACCCACTGAGTATGTACCAATAGTTATGTCAGGATCTTATAATTGACACAAAGAACTGTTCTTGAGCAACATGATAAGAGCGTAGCTTGAGTGAATCACCTGATAAAGAACACCGATGTGCACGTGAGTTTTACTCCCTCTCCCCACACCCACACCCATCGTTCCCCTCGTCGACTCGTTCCCGCGAAGGGAGAACAAGACTCTCCACTTCGAATCTATCTGGCAGCCCGGATCGAGACCATCATGCCCCGACCCGTCCAATCGAAGCCTGCACAACGCTTA
>NW_001889885.1:620158-674953 GCF_000143565.1 Laccaria bicolor S238N-H82
TTCCTGGATATAACTTGAAAGGTCCTCAATAAAAGTACATTTTGCATAGAGCAAGAAAGGTGTGGGGTCTCAGATCCTTGTATAAATAGGACCTCTGTTTATTTCTTTGGAATAGTGTTACTAGGCATGAGAAGTGCCTTGTGAAATATTTTCAGCTGCAATTCACCAAGAAAAATGTCAAGGATTGGTCCAGAATGATTGCTCTATGCAAAATGTACTTTTATTGGGAACTTTTCAAGTCATACCCAGTGTAAATTAATTTGCTATCATGCTATACTGTAGGCATTGTTTAAAAGACATCCTGAGTCTCCATGGATCAATTCAAAAGGATGGTAGCATCTTTTCTTCTTGCAGAAAAGAAGGACCAATGTTGTAGATACTTGTTTACTTCCGGAAAAACTCTGGAATCACCTTCTACAGACATCATGCAATGTTTGTTTTAACATTTCTACCTACCTTTTGTATTATACACACTACCAACATTGATGGGGAGTCATTTTACTTCATTCCAACAAATATATTGAGTGAAAAATACATAAAATGGGGAACAAGTTCAAATTTACCCTTTAGAGGAGGATATAAAATTTTCTAGCCCAGAGACTCTATGAAGCTTATAACAATAGCAGGGAGATCCAGTGTTTATAATATATCTCTTCCTCAAGTTGTGAATTGCTTTCAGTAGGTTGCAGTCATTCAGAATTTCCCACTTTGTTACATCCCATTTTTGGCACATGTCACAGTCAATTCTCTGCCTTATCCTGAGTTTTCAATTGTTCATCCCCAGACTTAGTATGTACAATATACACCTTTTTAGCTATGTTTCATACACCAGAGTGTAGTTCTCAAAATGTTTTGTTCTTGTGTTACAGAACTAACTTTGTCCAAAAAATGATGTGACATTCTTTTTGCCCAGTTAGTGTATGTCTACAACTTATCCACAGCAGTTACTAGATGTTGATGCATCTCATAAATGTTATAACCAAGCCCCAATACCCACCACCACATTCTCGCTCCAGAAAAAAAAAAACCACTGCCGAGAATCAAATATGCACGAAGCCAAGACAGGGAGTCGAACCCTTACTATAGTGCCCACAGTTTTCAAGTCACTGTTGATCCAAAACTGTTACCCAGTTCCTGTGGATAGTTGAAACTAGAAACAACTCTCACGAAAACACAAATATGGTTACGTGCCTCAAGTAGCAGTAAATACACGAAAAAACCTACCGATAAAATGACCGTCGAAGATGATCTATGTTGATGTGGGGAGTCGAACCCCGATTGTGCCCCTCGCACTCATTGACGATTGGTCAAGCCGGTACACCGTACGTTCTACGTAGGTTTCAGTGTCACGGAATACATTGCAACATTCCCCACCGACCCATTTTTGAAAGGTAACATTAAGATTTACGGCACACATAGAGGTCCAAAATTTCGTCAGGCCCATCTCTACACCACGGATGTCCCCAAATTATGCACATACGAGTAACCTTACAAGCTAGAGCTTGCGTAGACATTTAGATACCAAAAAACAAACTTGGAAACCGTGTCCGGTCTCAAAGCCAAGCCAGGGAGTCGAACCCTCATTATAGTGCCCAAAGCTTGCATTATTGATTCAATAACTGTTACACCGCATATCGATCTACAAGGATGTTATCATAGGAGCGTGATATCCGAGTCCCTGTGGATATATAGTTGAAATAGCCCTCACGAAAACACAAATATGGTTACGTGTCTCAAGTAGCAGTAAATACAGGAAAAAACCAACCGTTAAAACGACCACAGCAAACAAGACGATATGTCGATGTGGGGAGTCGAACCCCGATCGTGCCCCCCACACTCATTGACGATTGGTCAAGCCGGTACACCGTACGTTCTACATAGGTTTCAGTGTCACGGAATACATCGCAACATTCCCCACCGACCCATTTTTGAAAGGTAACATTGAGATTTACACCATACATACTTAGAGGTCTGGAATTTCGTCAGGTTCATCTCTACACCGCGGGTATACATGTATGTAAGTACGTCCGTTCCACTGCCCAATCTAACACAAACCACCATTAAGTTTTATATACGTAGGCAGATATAGTGAACCTTTACATACCCGATATCACACTCACATACACCTTACGCTCAACGATGCAAATCACCCCCCTGTGATGCCTGTCCTAAAGCCCTTAACAGGTCTTTGAAAAAATTGGGCTCCGGTACTCTTCTAAAGACAGCATTAGGAATTGGTCCTCTCCTAGAAGTTCAAACAAAAAGATTCGTTTGAGAAAAAAAGTGTCACGGCCACATGGTAGATGAACTCACTCAACCAGCCCAACCTCTCCAGGAACCGGAGAGGATAGTGCAGGCGAGATGGCTAACGCAGCAATTAAAAGGTTGAGAGGGACTAAAAGCTTCATCGTAGCTGATGTTTTGAAGATGAGTCTCTTGATTCTTAAATGTCGCGTGAGCAAGGCAAGGACAGGTGTCGTTGTGCTTTTTATTACCTTCCCCCCATGGGACTCCGACGTTTTCCCCTCATGGGAGTTCGAGGTGGGGCTAAGGTGAATATAAGCATTCTCCGATTGTCGTCGTGACAGGCAAAATGCGGGATCGCTATAGGAACTTCTTATTAAACCCGTAAGAAGTGCTGAAAGGGGGCAGTTGAGGTGGATTGCAGCCACTCATAGAAGATAAGGAAGAAGAGCGAGCTGCAGAAGAGGTAATGCGTCCCACTTGAAGAAATGGATCCGTTGCGGGAGGCCATGCAAACGGGCAGGTGAAAGAACGAGTTGTGATAAAGTTGCGTTCGCCACGTGATGAACACGCTCGATCTTATCTTATCTCTACTCCCCGTCTGCGGCGACTCTACGCGTATGATTGGTACGCTTGATCTTATGACTCATAAATATACTGCAAAGGCTTGCCACCAAAGACAAAAATCAAGTTCCTGCTTTACATCCTATTGTTATTGCCACAAGAAACGCCGCTACCCAGTTTCTATCCATTGATTCATGATCATTGTTCAAGGCAGTCTCTAGACTCAGGGGCGTGATGTCATTACGCTTTTATTGTTTTCGACTTTGTTGCGACTTTGCTCGGTAATTTTGAGAGATCGGAAAGCAAACCTCGAGGGTCAACTTTTATTGTTCGCTGTCCTTGAATTCACTCACATACCCGGTTCAGGACGCTATCCAAACCCTATCGTTACAATAAGGCTCAAAAATCAGTATTCATATCTCAATCTACTCAGTCCGAGTCTTGCGGAAATTTGCGTTGAATTCAATGAGGTCGTTATAAAAGGAGCTTCGTTCTACCACAGAGAACTAACCTCCTCTGAGATCTAAGCATTCCGCGAAACGCCTCTTTGCTATTTACGCCCTCTCCAATTTAAACTCATGGATTCCTTCGCTACCCTCTCCTCCATCTTCTTCTCCGTCTCCGGCCCCACGGATATCCCAACCAACGCTGATGATGGTGGCAGCGGGAACAACGCATACTGCGTTGTGGCTTGAGTGTACATACCTCGCCCGCCGAGAATACGACATTACGACCATGTGCGTCCTTCTCCTTTTCTTCATCTCATTCTCCTCTTTAATATGTTGTTAAAAAGCATATTATTCAATTATCATTCGACATTCGATTTTTACCGTCATACTTTAAGTCAGAAGGGGTTTTTAGTTGGAAATTTTACGAGCTACAGTATCTCATTCCCTCAATATTTTCTGAGATTTTTTTTGCGCTTGTGATTTATAATTTATGATTTTATCGGCTTTGATGAGGGTGTGGATTGTTGACAGCAATTTGCAAAACACATGTATGCGAGGCAGCTTTGATTTTGCTCCATCCTGTACCGAACTGTATCGTGGCAACGGCGGAAAAAGTGCTACGCGGGCCGGTGAATAATAGCCATGCTCATACAATATTGTGAAGTTTTTTGGTTATAACTGAAGACATTTGGCCAACATTTGGCCCTTCAGGCCATGAGCGAAAAACGAACGAAAAACAGCCTTTGAGGAGTAATGTGATGTGGTGGGCTCTCCGGTCCGGCGGAGGTTGGCGGGCACTCCGACGGAGTCCGACAGGGCTTGGACAGGGCGGACTTTCGAATCTTTCACGCCCTCAATGAGAAGCCATGAATACACCGACTTTGCCCCGTTCAAGATGGTATCAATGAGCAACCCTCCCGGGCTTCCCCTCCTTCAAGCCCCACATCCCACAAGCAACTCATGGATAGCAAAGGCCAAGGTCATCGACATGCCTCAAGACGCTCAATCTCCGCCGCAAATCCCAGTCTTACTACAACACTACAAACTAGCCCAGATGGTGAGTGCGGATACGCAGAAAATTGTCCCATCGCAGATGACCTTTGTACCCAGCCACTTTCAAGAATCTCATGCTGTTAACGCCTCTCGTCCTTCTTTTCATGACGGTTGGGATCATCATTGGAGGTGCTTCCTCACACGTTCGAGAAGTTTTCGAGAGAATCAAGTTGGGAGGTGTCCCTGCTCGTGAGCTTCATGCTTACCCAAACGTTCGAATTTAAGAACGGTATACAGCCATTGCCGTTGGTCTGATCGTCATGATGTGGCCTGTCCTAACAAGAGTGCAATACGAAGAATTCCCCACAATCTTCTCCTCCCGGGCTATATGGGTGCACATCGGGATATCCTTCGCCCTCAATTGGATCATTGGGCCGCTGCTGATGCTTGGCTTGTCCTGGGCTACGCTTCCCGACTCACCAAAATATCGCCTTGGCGTGATTATGGTTGGTATTTCTAGATGCATAGCTATGGGCATGATCTGGAGCAATCTCGCGAGAGGAGACTGTGATTATTGTGCCATTATCGTGGTGTTCAACGCAATTCTTCAAATGATCTTATACCCCCCGTACGCTCTGTTATTCGTTGATCTAATTGGAGAGCATGACCCTATCCACGTATCATATGTAGCGACTGCAATATCTGTGTTTATCGTGAGTTGCTCCGCTCCTCAATTCCTGCCATCTAATCTGTCTGTGATTTAGTATCTGGGAATTCCCCTCGTTGCTGGAGTTGTCACTAGATATACTGTCTGGGCGCTGAAAGGCAAAGAATTTATGAACGGAACATTCATCCCGTCCATTGCGCCCATCGCTCTTCTCGGTTTACTCTATGCCATTCTCGTTCTGTCCGCATACCAAGCGCATCGCGTCATCCGCGACATTGCTCCCCTCATCCGCGTACTCCTCCCTTTGGCCTTGTATTCCGTGATCATGTTTGCGTGCACACTAGTCATGATGTTCTCTCTCTCAAAACGAGAGGGTAACGGAAACCGTCGCTTTGCGTACGATGTGGCAGTTGTTCAAGCGTTCACCGTTTCTAGCAATAACTTTGTCAGTTTTGCCCTTCCGTTCATTCACAATCGCTCATTTTCTTGAAACGATAACTTTCAGGGCTCTGCCATCGGTATCGCCATTGCAATGTATGGTATTAATTCAGAGGAAGCTCTCCCTGCCATGATCGCGCCTCTCGCTGATATTCCCGTGCTCCTTGCGTTGACGTGGCTAGCCCCATACGTTAAGAAAAAGGTCCAATGGGGGACACTCGAATCCGTATCTGATCGTAGGAAGAGTAGATTCGAGTTGAGGGTCAGATTGGATTTCCATCAGTATACCGACGAACAGCATGATACGACGGTGAAGAAGGACTCGGAAAGCCTCTTTTCGACCGCCAAGTCATTGACTAGACTTTCCCTACCAGGATGTACTGTTTAAAACGTCTTTGGGTTTTAGATTCACTGGTATGTCACCTACTCTGAACGGGGTGTTAGGTGAACCCACTGAGTATGTACCAATAGTTATGTCAGGATCTTATAATTGACACAAAGAACTGTTCTTGAGCAACATGATAAGAGCGTAGCTTGAGTGAATCACCTGATAAAGAACACCGATGTGCACGTGAGTTTTACTCCCTCTCCCCACACCCACACCCATCGTTCCCCTCGTCGACTCGTTCCCGCGAAGGGAGAACAAGACTCTCCACTTCGAATCTATCTGGCAGCCCGGATCGAGACCATCATGCCCCGACCCGTCCAATCGAAGCCTGCACAACGCTTATTTCTCGAGTTCACCTCAGAAACAAGCATATATCACTCAACGTGGTTCGGATGGACATGCTTCCCCCGTATGCCCCACACGCATCTACGCCTCCGATCGCTTGATGCCTTGGCCCAGAATCAATTGAACAATAGCTTAACTGATATACAGCCTCTGGCAACTGGTCTCAACCCCCCGGATTTCTCCGTTCCTTGATCATCCCAGCTTTCAATACTCCGTTGAAGCCGAAATCAAGATGTGCGCAGAGGAAGTCCTGTGTTCTCATCGATCCGAGTACCGAGATGCCTTTTATCACATTCCCAGCTAGAGGCGTTCGCAGAGCACTCAGCGGGGGTTATAGCGGAGATATGGGATCACGCTCCCGTGTGGCATCTGTGGAGGGGCGAAAGCGAAAACAAGAGCACTGCATAACAGTTGGGATGGGGTAAGTGAAATTTCCATTGTGAGAGTACAGCTTGACAAGAAAAACAGTCGAAGGGAATAATATTTACAAGAAAAACTTTGGAATTTCAACCCACGTTCGCTGGTGGCCTTATGTCGTTGAACTATTCCCGACTTGGACTAGGTGGATTTGGGCGACACATCTGGGCACGCTCAAGCGTGAAAGATCATGACACGCTTTTTTTGAGCGTGTTGCGAAGGCGTTTCACTGCACTGGTGAAGTTTCAATCGCTGGAGCACATCGAGCGAATTCGATACTTTACAGTGTCAAGTGCTCACGCACCTGTTTACGATTTCCCTCCTGTGATCCTTACTAACACTCGCGGATATGATCTCGATTCCGAGAAGTATACGCTCTCTGAAAGGTACACGAAGACTCCCGGGCGGGCCGTAGTTTATCGATGCTGGTCCATCCCATAATCTTAGCTTTGCTATTTCAGACGACTGTATCCCGTGTTCATTTGTACATATTTTTAAGTATATCGCAAATCCATCACACTGCGAAAAGCAACCGAGTCGAGTCCCATGCGTATGCCAAAACGGGACCTCGCCAGGGTCGTATGTCTTGAACAGGGTTGACGCGCCGTGGGTTCAGGGCGGAAATTTCCATCGCTTCTCATCTCCTTGCATCTACTAGCTTCACAGCAATGCCAACAGCACGCGCCTTCAACGAACGCCAAAGGTTTGGTGAAACGTTGAAGCAGTACTTTCACAGGGATTAATACTGAATATCAAAGAACATGGCCAGTTAGCTGGGCTCTTCTCGTCTTGTCCGTATCGCCCGTCGCAGTGTAAAGAATTGATATGAAGCTAGCTCACTAATATACGAAGATGCTGTAAACGCTGACCTGAATACAAGGCGCAAACTTGTTTGCAATCCCTCCAAGCGGTATCAATTCTAATTGACACGGCTATACAACTCACCTTTAACGTTTACAACACGCGAATGCCACTTGTACAATCAATTGCGGGTAGACCATGAACGACTTTACGCACCCTCAACGCCACTCATTCAAACTTCCGGTCTTCAGATTGTCGTATAAGGGTGGGTATCAAATTATCTCGGCTTACAGGCGAACCGGGGGAAATAGGAGCGCCGAGGCTCGAGACAATGCTCCACCCATGCGCGACGCTTAAACGCAAGGAGTTCTGGCTCTATGGAGATAGGACATTGCGCAAGCCTGGCTCATTTTGTAAGCAAAGCTACAACCACAGCTGTGCATGCGCGGACCGCGGTCTTGAGGACCGAGGTGTATGAAAGCCCCCTGGTTGAAACCTCGTCGACACTGGGTACGCATATGCACAACATCTCACAGGCGCACCAAATATACTGAATACTGCACAGGAGTTCGTTTCCATTATGAGCAAGCGTTTACGTCACGGGATGAGTTGCGATTAGTATCTATGTTCCAAAGCCTATGTTAAAAATAACAATTTTACAAGTCGCTCCCTACGCACGTACACACGAAGCATTCATCTAAACGAGGCGCATTTCTCAATAGGGGGACGTAAGCGACAATAAGATACTTCTTAAAATTTACAAGATGGGCACTGTAGTCCAGGGGCGTGTAGGGCTCAATGAGTGTTCCCAACGAGAGAAAAAGCATACGACATACACCCTCCAGACGCTGTGTTTCAACACGGATTGTTCGAGCAAGTGCATTTAGCCGTTAATGGTAAGGATGTGGATCCGCATGTGGCGTGTTTTCTTTTACCAGGCTTGGGCAGGGAAGACGGGAAGTGGTTAATTTGAGAGAACCGTTTCAACTTTCGAGTTGCTTTAGAGATATCCTCAAGGTTCTCACTATGCTTTTACTACCATTGACATGTACACGCCATTCGCGTAACTTTGTGAAACACAAGATCCATTCTGTGGCCACTGTCACGCAATCTCAGACGATCCGACATGGGGCGTACGAACATTTGGGTACCCTGCGCACTTGCGGATCCGTATACCGCTCACGAATCTTAAATTCGTAGGTCTCCTCACAAACCGGCGCTCAGTTTAGACGGCAATAGTTGAGGCAGTGCACTCAACCATCAAACCACTGTCGATGGAACCTTGTTTCTATTCGGGTGGTGTCAGGACATCTTTCAACTTCCGTGCTTCTAAAGTGGACGTGGTGATTTAAAATTATTCCAATTGATTCGGATTAGCTCGTACAAAATATTCTGATGTTCGGGAAGCAACGATTAGGTGGCAGATTGTCTAATGACTGAACGAAGTGATGGTGAGATAAACCCAAAATAAAAGACCAAGGAAATAGCCATAAGTCAATAAATCCCCTCTCTAGAACCCAAAAAAATTAGAGGGGGACGAGGTCCTCGACACACTTCATAAATTCTTTCAAATTATCCTGTGCCACCTTCGTGTCCCGCAACACAGATTCTCCAACGTTAACGGCCAAAATCTCCCGACAAGACTCCATCTTCTCGATCCTCAACCTCAACGAGACACGAAGATCTTCCACGCGCGACTTGAGTTGAGTCACGTGTTCGCGCATCTTGAGCAGTTCGCGTCGTCGAGCCTCCATGCGATTGGATGGAGGCGGGATGCCGACGCTGACATTAAATCCAGCTTTCGCATTCGCGGTGGGTGCAAAACACGCGATAAAGACCAGAATTGTTAGAAGCACGAGAAGGAATTTAGGACGGCTCGCTGCTCGAGTGGCGTTAGATGTCGGAAATATGGTCTGGCGAACAAAACTCACGCGTCAATAGTAGTTTGGAACACCTCAAATCAGGATTCGGGGGAGGGGTTTGGCTTCTGCTTGAGCAATCGATCAGCGCTTTCGTTAACCAACTCAAGTTGAAGCGACATCGTACCTATCGTCTCCTGAGGCTCTACGTGAACTTTGGGGGGCAACATCGGTATCCGGACAAGGCTGAGGGGTGGCGCTGCAAATTCGGGTGATAAATGTCAGTGATAAATAACGAAAAGCTGATAATATCGAGCTCACTAGCGACGGAGTGGCATCATTTCGAAGTCGAGAGTAACTTTCATGTCAGGAGGGCGACAGCGAATTGATGCAGAAAAATCGAACCGGGTTCGCGTTAAATAGGAGGAGAAATGAAGGTAACAAAGACAGTCGATTACGACACAAAGAGCCATCGTTTGGGTGTCATAAAGGCCGTCAAAACATAAAGAAAATTATGTGCCAAGGAAAAGAATCCATTGTTTGAAAATCACTTACACGACTTGAAACAAACTTCGTTACTTTTCTTTCAAAAGGAAAGCAATACACTTGGCTACAAAGACTCATTGTGGTATCCGAATGGCTACCCACGAGGCGTAAAAAAGAACAGGAAGCCTGGAAATTGCTGATCCGCCTTGGATTGACAACATTCATAAAGGGAAAGTACAGCAAAGGGCGTCAGATGTTTTATACATAAGAATGGGGGATCGTGGAAAGGGAGTCGTTTTTCAATCCGCAAGGGAGTGAATCGGTAATTGCCGAGCAAAAAAAACAAACACAACCAAACTTGAAGTTCGCATACTTCGACTGGAGGAAATAATTTAGGCCCCCACGACCTTTATAAAGAACAAAGGCCCGTTAATTCAACTAGGAAGAGAAAGTTGAGATGTACTTAAATTACAGTGTGGAACCTACTTTTGAAGGAAGCTGATACTCAGCAATAACTGTGTTCAAAATCCTTTCTGGCCCCTTTAACGCCTTGAAGAAAGCCATGTTCGTACTCCCAATAGTACTTCCCATGATGTTTGCTCTTTCTGTACGCCCAGGCGCGATCGAAACCCAATTCGACTACGGCAGCCGAGTCGGGTTGAGAATTGAAGAACATATACGCGTCATCCCACCCGTCACGGAATCCAACTTCAAAAAGCTCGTGCTTAGAAATTCCCAATTTCTTCCAATACTCGGCATGGAGTTCTTTGTATAAATTTTAACGAAGCCGACCCTGAAACAGAAAAAGGTGCTCACGAAGGGACCGCTGCTTCTGGCCATCCCTTGCTTCCCTCCATCTTCCTTCATCGCCGATCGCGCTTCTTTTTGCTTTCAACCCTACCCATGGCGGGAAAATTCCCGCTTGCACGGCATCCCTCAAACTCCATCCTGTATCTCCCCTATCCTGCTTCTTATACGTCCAGAAGAACCATCCGCCACAATGTTCTTCAAAAAGATCAAGCTGAGCACGAACATAATCCTCCTTCTCCTTCGTACCACCCCTGAGAGAGCCTGGATTGAGGGCCCCAGACCACTCACCGATAACGATTCCACATCCCACACGGCCAAGTTTCTCTGCCGCTCGTGCGAGCATGACCGGCGTCTCGGCGTTAGGATCGGCAAGGGAGAGAGTATGGCTTTCTGCGGAGGTCCTAATGTCAGATTCGGTGAAACATCGGTAGAGGTGATGATCCAGTACTGTGAGAGTGGAGGGGCGTTCGTCTACAAGATAGTTTGCATAGAATTCCGTTCTCCAGCAATCCCCGAGATAGATTGGGATTTTAGAAGATCGAAGCTCATGCATAGCAAAGGTGTACCAGGACTGTAAAGCATGGTCTGAGGGTGGCCGTGGTTCGTTAATTAGTTCGACCCCAACCACATTGAGAAGGGGAGGTTGATGTGAAACTATGTTGTTAACAAGGACTCGTAGAGCGTGGACCGTGCACTTTTGATTATGGGGATCATTGAAAAAATTGGCACGATCCGATGTCCCAGCGTGCGCGTCATCGTTTTGTTTCCCAGGAGCGGCATGGAGGTCCAGAAGTACACCAATACCTCGACGTGCCGCGTTTTCAATGGCTTGAATTATCCTAGCCCATGCACCAACGTACACATTATAGTAGGGAAAGAAGTCGGTCCCGTCGAGGACCGTTCGATCTGCGCCACAGATGTGATAGTATCCAATCTGATAGTCGTCAGTATCATACCGTTGGGAAAATTTAGGCGACCCGGACCGGTATTCTAACTGTGTTGATACCCCTCTCCCCCAGCCAATCCCAATCGTCCTCTGAGATCCAGGTATCCCAATGCGATTCCAGGATCAACTTTGCGTCTTTACCGCAAGCCATGTCGAGATCGCTCTGCCCTGGACCTTCTGCGAACTGAAACGGGGCGTTAGTAATCCATCTTTCGAGCACGAACCAAGCTCCCAGGTTAACGCCCCTTTGCTTGCGGTATGCGAATATGTTTTTAACCCCAGAAGCCACCGCATCTGTTCCACGAGGATGAAGACGCTCGTCGTGGCGATGTAACAGCCCTTTTAGTGCATGCATGTGGTGTTGCTGTCGAGGGGTGTGAGACAGTGGGAATCAGAAGACCAAGAATCACGCAATGTTTGTCAACAGGGGAAAATCCAAACAATTCTAATCTAGCCCTGGACATTGCCGAATGAAAAGGGGGGTGACTTGACTAAAAACGACATGAGATTAAAAATTTCCTTTTACGCTAACCGACTCCCGAGCGAACAGATCAAGATTTTATTATTTTCCCTGACGGGTCGACGGGCCTGCCAATCAATGGCTCCCTGCTTCGTCGTCCCTGCTCTCTCTCACGTCAGGGTAGATTGCGCCACAACCAACATGCGGATTATTGCATTAGGCGACGTTCTCAAAGGGTTTTTGTATATAATCTTGGACTTCTCTGACTTCGCTAGCATCATCAATACCCCCAGCGCCATATTCTTCCGCCATGGCTGACGTTCGATTCCAACTCGCTCATGAGAAACCTCGCTTTTTCAAAAGCAAACCCAACCACAAAGACAAGGGTGCGCCACGGGGCATACTGAAGGCCCCAGGCGAATACGAAGTCGGGCAAGGTATGTGACCTCTCCCTCTGCTTTACACTTTGAAACATATCACTAACGCTTGGTTGCCACTCACAGCTCCTTTGAGCTCTTCGAACCGGCACCACGATAGCCGTCACAGCTCTAGATACCCACCGTCGACAGCCATCCCATCGCCCACGGGCGTCATCCCATATCACAGCCTCCTCACCCCCCACTTCGACTATTCATCATCATCAGACCGCGGGACAGAAGCCGAAATCCGGCTAAACTCTTTCCTCTCCGACCCCAGGTTCACATGGAATATCACCCTTCCATCAACGACTGCGACGTATCCTTCACGGATACCTAATCTCCAACTTCCTGCCACAGAGCCTCCCACACATAAACTCACGCTTCGCTTCTCTCTCCCCCACCCCGACTTCTCAGAAATGAAGCATTCATGGAACTCGCTCACGGTCCGCGCCCGGGATTCCAGGCGTGTCACGATACGTGACATTCTTGATGCGATATACGCGTACTTCCAGACGACGCTCAAGTTTCACGAGTACAACAATCTACCGCTCGATGCTTACCATGATCTCATGGAGTCGTATACGAGAAGACTCGATTGCCAGAAGCACGGATCGTACCTCGGGCACGATCCCAAGAGGGAGGACGCCCTTCTGGGAAACACCTCCTTCCACGGGTTGAAGTTGTCGTCGGTGAAGGATGGTGAAATCAAGTTTTCACTATTACTTGGTCCTTCGATCTACTGAGCGTGCTTTACCCTTACATTTATTCTGGTCTGGACACCATCATTTATTTTTTTCGCATCTCTCTTTAGGTACCTACATGTACGCACTTACGACCGCATTATATCACATAGACTCTCTAGCGGCCTTACGAAACCCCAAGCGGTAGGCTTGGGGTATTACACGACTTTTACGACTTGTAATGTAGCAGTGTAGACAATCAAACTGCTTGAAACGCCCATCGCATTTGACACGTGAATTTGAGGAACCCACACGAGGCTAGAAATTGTATTGTTTCCAGCGCTCTTGTTGTACTTCTCCTCGCGACAAGCTCAAGGCCTGATGTCAGGACTCACGTACGAATTGGATATGGTCCAGACGCTGAAGATAAGGAGATAAAAAAAATCAGGCATGCGGAAAACGACTGGAAACCTCTGGAAGAGGCTACGGCTGTTCTGGTCCTGCGATACTTACGGAAGACAACGAAGGCCGACAAAATGTGGCGTAGGGCAGCCTGCAGGATTAGAAATCTATTCACGCGTTCAGCGCTTTCGATTGGTCAAAGACGGTCGTAGGAAATCGGATAGACACATCATGGAGGAGTTGAGTTTCTGTTTGGCGAATTTACCTCTGAGCCATATTTTCCCGATTCTCCACCTTTTCAGTAAATCCCTCAGCTTGGGGTCAATTGATGTTTCCTCTGCCCATTAAACCGACCTGTGGCTTTTGTTGGGTATCGCTTGCATAATAGTAATCAATCAATGGTTCAAAAGTAAGCCTTTGTCTCTACGCTATGACGTTTCGTGCCAGCAAGTCGTTACAACTTACATCCTTTTTGTCCTAAGTCAGCCAGAAGGTCATAAATAGCAACACGTCGCAAATTGCCGATCTACACGTGACGATCGCAGTTCGATCCGCTTTGCCATGTTTTCTCCCACCATCTACCGTCATCACTCCCACCGCCAGCGCTGGCAAAAAGCCCCCTTTGAACTGACGCTGGCCGCGTTAATTCCACAACGGCCCGGCCCAAACCTGTCGTGCTCTGTGTATGTTGGATTGCCCTTCTCGTTGCTTTCAACCCTGTTCATATCCGGAAGATCTCGGTGCGTCTCGGTGTTGTGCAAGAAGCTTAGGCCCTAGGGAGCGATAAGTAACCATGTGCAACCAGTATACGTTGTCTCGGTCGTCAAAGGGTTACCATCAGTTGATCGGAGGGGACACACCAGGTATACGACTAGATTTTCTTGTTCCGCTTCATTATCTTATCTTTTCCATGTGCTAGACTGGGATATGAAGTCGGAGACATTAATCTCTCCTTAAACGAACAATGCCAATTTCATCCTTCACACCATCTCTGGGAAATGGGAAGTTCAATGCCCATACTTAATGTTTTGCTTCGACAACCGTGAGCGATCTTTTAGATTGACAATGTCTTCACTTTGTATTACCTCCCACTCCCAGTACAAAAGCTCATCAAATGCCGAACTGAACGCGCGTCTCGCCTCGGACCTCGGTTCCGGGTCCTAGCCTATAAGGCGCTAAGGAATTTGTACGTTTAACTACGCAAGACTGCGCACCATGTGTCATTGATAAACCATCCGATAAACGTCAAAAGTTGTTAAGCAATCTTGCTCATATCAACAAACGCGGAACGACCCCATTCCGACTTGATCTCACCCCGGAATAAAACTAGCTATTGCTGATCGTACGTCCCGAGGCCGTCGGGGAAAGCACTTCCGGTGTGTGACTAATGTCAAGCCTAGCGCTCGTTGAACACCTTGTATGGACCTGCTGAACCAGGTCGAAGACCTCGACCTTGTAGGCGAAAGACGGCACGACTAAACGCAGGCGACGCATCTAGAGTCCATTGACCGTGTTCCAGTCTAACAGGCCGTGGATGCCTCGCCCCATCTGTTCCGAACTCTCCAACCGCGGTCTAAAATGTTGAACACCCCGCGAGCCGATGACCTTAATCGTCGAGCCCTGAGAGAGGCCAACTGGAAACTGTATTAAATAGCGATTTCCGAAGGATTTGGCAGATGTGAGACCAGTAGGTGCGACATGTACCTCTCATTACTTATTGTCCTCTACATTTGACGAGAGCGCGCTGTGGCTGAACTTGTATTTTTCTAGGCATGGTGATTCTTCTTTTCACCCCGCTCAAGCCCTTGTTATCACACCACCACAAGCCGTGAACTCTATGACTATCAGTTTGTTCGGAAAGGCGGCAGATCCCTTGAGGTTGACCAGCGACAGGTAGTTCAGTGACTGTATTCTGCCAGGATTTGATCAGTGAGTAACCGCGTCACCTCATGTGCGAAAAGAGAGAGCCAATCGCGTTGACCTTCAAGAAATTGGATAACGTCGGGGAGGTTAGTTACGACATGAGGTACGCAGTACCATCAAAGTTTTTACCCATCAACAACTTATTTCTCGGGGCATAAACATCAACCCCAGTTTCTCCACTATCTCGTCGTCCAATCTTCCACCGAAATAGATCCAATGGTGCTCACCTCCCGTCAATGATAGGCCTAAAAAGTCGACTGATGGAGCTCCGCGTGTTCGATCTACCATCAACGACAATTTGACCTATCACCAACTATAGTTGCATAGTAGAGGTCCAATTGAACGAAGACACCCCGTGCAGAGCTAAGTTTCTCGATCAAGTCTGTCAAACTCTCTCACATGACGGGTTCTCTCAAAAGAGAATTCGAAGGTGACCGGTGACTCGCATTGCTGTTTCTGTCACTCTGGGATGAGGAGCACGGGAGAAACTCATCTGACTCTCGAATACTCGTGATCAGCGTCCGGTGACGATGAGTCTGAGGATAAAATTAGCACAGGGGATGTGGAGAAGCAGACGCTTTAAACCGATGGCAGATGATACATGGGAAATCAGATATGGTGCGCAAAAACCAATAACACCTCGGTTTCCGGCTTATTGTATCCTTATCGCTTTCGAGTGTCTACCGTGGTCTATATTCGGATGATGGCGATGTCAAGCCAAAAACCTCTTTCAATGAAACCTCATCGCAACACATTACGATCACCCTTTTCCCCTAGGGGCCTTTACCGCCATGTCTCTCAAGCTAACACTGGATAAAGCGATCTTTCAAGGTCTGTGTTTTTGGACGGGTGTTAGAAATCAGAGTCGCCGAGAGTCCAATGGGCGATGATCCAGTGTCTTTTCTCAAGGACGATTACCCGTTACTTACGGGGACAAACCGATGGGCCTGGTCGTTTAGAAGCCTTTGAATTTGAACAGAGTAAGGTTGACAGAAAGGGGGTGTGGTAAGGTATTGAGGGAGTAGGTTCAGCGGCTCAGTCGCGGTTTCAGTTACCGGATGACCCTGTGGAAGCATACTTTCATGGCGTTATTTTATGGACACACGGAGTCAAGAATAGCATAATTTCTACACCTGTAGGTAATTTCTGCCCCTTTTAGATTCCGTGAGGTAACAATCGTTTTGCGTACCTCTTGACCAAGAGGATGGGAGTCCCTTTATTCATGCCGTCACTACCATTCTTGAGTGATTGTTGTCGGTTCAACTAGTGGCAGGGATTGGATAGGCATGGGAAGCCTGGCTGTCGTTGTGGGAAGTAAATACTGCCTGATCGGGAACCAACCACTAACTTCTTCACAATGTTGACGAAGGGACTAGAGTTATAGATCGATAAGGGTACAAGCGCTCAGGAGGGGGTACATCTAATCTTGCGGGGTCCAGCCTTCCCTAGAGACACACGCAGCACACTTCCAAGAAACCGACTCCTCTTCTCCTTGCAATTGGTAAGGATGGATGTAATAAACCCGGCTGCATCGATGGGTACCATCCTAGACAGGTTTCGCTAATCCAGCAGATCAGTCGCATCAGTGGGTAGAGAATACTACAGCTGACTCGTTACAGAGCCTGATAATCCGATCATTTTTCCGTCCTGTTGAGACACTAGCGATATTTAAGATAATAGTGCCCAGTTGAGGGAGATGACTTCGTATGACCTCATCTTTTTGGATCGTCAGAAATTCAGCTCCAACTAGAGAACTTTTTTAAAGGAAGTGTACCATGAGGCCAGGTTAAACCGTCAAGTTGATATCTGGAACTAAAATTGATGAGGGGGACATAGAAATGTTGATGTTGATTATTGTGAAACTGGCATGTTACCACGAAACTGGCATGTTACCACGATAGGCTTGTAGCTGAGCCACGCGCCAACCAACCCAACGCCAGACGTTCAACCTAAGAAGATAATGGGTACGGTATATAGCTCCACACTTCCAAGAGAGAAAAAAAAAAGGGGGGGGGGACTTTAAAGTTAAACACCGTGCAGTTGTTGATTGTTTGACAAAGAGTGGATACATATGCTGCCTTTCAAAAAGAAACGACGTGGTCCAAGTTGCGGGACGAACTACTACTATCCAGTGGGATAATGTCTTCAATGTTGGAGCGAAAGATGCCGCGCCTGTGCAGAAAAGAAACGTTGAAGCCGTGAAGAGAGATGCAGGAGGACGCAAATGTATCAATTGAATTTGTCATGGCGAGTCCCTCTTTGAAGCTCTTACATCGTACCCGGCTGCATTGGTATTTTTCGGTGACTTGTAAGACGCAGGCCAAGCCAAACCACAATTATGTCAGCACTAGTGGGAGTTGGTCGTTATACGGACAGGGAAGGAGGGAAGCTTTGTACTGACGTGCTACAGCACGTCTGAGTGCGGACACGGGGATGAGCCCTGTGCGCCAAGGGGTCCGTATGTAATCGGATCACGAAAATCGACTTGCCGACAAGTTGTTTCGCTGTAGCACCAACACCAAACAGCGGCCAAACGCCGAATCGACGATTGGATGATGGATTCGCCCATTATATCACTCCTCCAGCCACAATCACACAGAGACGGAGCCATCCTCTTTGAAAAGTGCACACACATGCACTTTAAAATACCTCGTGGATCAGGAGCCACCACACCAAATGCCACAGCCCGCACCTCACAAGATGAGCCGCCCAACAGCTATTTAACATCATTAACACTGATGCGTCACGCAATATTCAGTCTTAGTCTCCCTCGTACGCTAAAAATGAAAGCGCGAAAGTTTCCTCCACTAACGAATGAATCTGTACCTCTCACTACGACTCTTCAACCGCGTGGGATACCGAGCTCAGTCCAAGCTAGTTTCACAACAGTGCCGTAACTACTCCCAATGGAATGCACCTGCAAAATTGTCGAAAGAAAACCAGGGTTTGTGCCTTGAATGGTAGTTGACCTTTTTACAGCTTCGCAACACCTTGGCGATAGATGAGCGTTAAACAGCTTCTAGTCTCTAGCAGTATATATAGAGTGGCCTTGGTCTGTCGAAACCTCCGCCCTCGCGGCGATCTACACCCTTCCGTCAGCTTTGGTAAGTCCTTACTGAACATCTTGACCGAGATGTACTAATATATACCAGGAAATTTTATCAGCGCTACGACGACCTAAAAAGACCAAAAAGATTCCCTTGATAACATATGGAGTCGTCCATTAGAGATCGTGCGTGGGTTATGGTGTGTAACAACTGTCGCCCTGTTAACGCCAGGAACTCTCCAGACCCCAGAAATGCTTTGAACACAATTTGCCAGCACCTATTCACTGGATATCTCCCACAGTATGCTCTCACAGTTTCTGGCACGAGACACCAGCCTATCTGGACATGTGCTGCATCGCGTACGTCTTTTCCCAAGCGACATTCGTCTATTCATAATGTCGCTTTAATTTTTTTTGTATGCATAAAGTCGATGGTCAGATGATTGGTTTGGGAGAAGGTCGGAGTAAAAGGGTTGCGCAAGACGAAGCAGCCCGTCAGGCAATAATCAATCTCCAAACGCAGTTCCCGTATGAGATCTATGGGATTCAGGCCCATCATAGTCCACGAGCTAGGTGAGGTATTATAAGGGCTTGCCCGGCTTCGCCTCGACTTGGCCTCGACTACAATTTCTTTCATGATACAGTCAAGATACTAGTACAAGATTAATAGATTCTAATTCTAATTGGAGTTCTATTACATGTCAGAAAATCCATTTTCCAACAATTCTCCAAGAACCTCGAACAAAACTCAACCTGATCTATCGAGGCCGTCACACGTGATTTAATACAAGTTTTGTACACGTCGCGTTCATCGCGTGAAGCTATTTATACTAACTCCAAGGCCTTTGTGAATACAGTTCTTGGTTAGTTGAAATATTTGCGTAGAACCAATTTATTTGCTAGTGTACTACCAGCAATGCATGAATACCACATAGGCTACATGAGAAGAGGTTGGCGGGGCGGAGGCTGGGAAACCCCTAAGAATATTCTTTTCGCAAAGTCAGTAGCGATGGTTTTGTTTATGGATATAGAAGCATCGACTCTGAAGCGAAGACAAAGCGAGGAGAACGGCGGAGGGAAGGAAGCGTGTGGGCTTTGGGCGAGAGGGTAATGATGCGAGGAGAAGAGGAGTGAAGTTCCTCAAGCGGGAAGACGTACAAGGTCGAGTGACCTGCAGTTACTCGGGCCACTCGGGAATGCGAGACATCGACGCTCCGCTGTGCAGCGGAATTAGCCGACGTACACGAGGATCTATCAGCAACACCAAATAGAGGGCCACGTGCCACCTCAAACACTGAGCGGCACGTGGCGCTCGTGATTTTTTACGTTCGAGACAACTTGCGCTCAGCCCAAGCTCAGCCACTCACCGCTGAGCGCTGAGCTGGCACTCGCAACATGGATTTTACACTAGAGTATCTGAACCGCGCGAGTTTTATTCTCCCTCTCCCATCTTCTTTGAAAGATTTCACATCCAATGGTTCTTGCAACGCAGATCGATCACGAGGTATGAATTCTTTGCATCAACTTTGCATGACTTCTATAACTTAGTATAAGATCAAGAAATCTGATCATGCCTCTATTATCAGTCCTGCAGCGATTGTTGTGACAGGTTTCTGATACGTATTTGACTTGCTGAATCATAAGTTCTGATCGCATAATAGTGCATTAAACCCTGCTTCATGAGTCACGGCTGAAACGAACGCGGAAGGTTCCACCAAGCCTCGAAGAGGTTGACTCAGAGGCTCCCATTTTTCTAGGTCTCCCAAACAATAATTCGTACGTCAAATGTCTTCAGCCCTCCTTGACATGTCAAGACCGACACATAGATCAGCAGCTACTTGAGCACGAGGGGGACAGTCTATTTCTGTTTAAATCGGGCCGCTGACTTCATTTTCCTCCTCGGCAAGGCCATTTTTGTTACGATCGGTTATTTTCCGGCTATCTAGATGTCAATTGGTTCCTGGCGAACGTAAGTATCCACGACCTGCGACAACTGAAGGGATTCTGAAGAAATTATTGTTGTTTAATTGAACGTTCGCGTCACCCTCATATGGGAAGCATGTCTGGCGTTCGGTAGCACCGCCAGTCTGCAGGCGGGCATGATAATGCGAAGGCCCCCAAGCTTCTTTTTTAGTTGAAACCTTGTCGTTCTTGTTTTGGGATTTGCACCATCTGACTGATTTTGTTTGCATCCTCACTCGCTCCTTCGACGATAAACTCGTCAGTAGGAGCATCTTCGTCTTGAATGTGGGCCTGTGAACGTCGGCCAGGCCTAAAAGTCGGGTAGTTCGTCCCTGCCATTCCCTGCAGGGTACCATAACCGACGTTTATTTTCCCTGCCTGATCATTGAGTTGATCACAGGCCGCAACCTCGAAGAGAGGCGGTTCCTTTCCTAACTAAGTCCCCTTCTATACATCAGCGACGATCACTATGTCCGCCTCGCCTTGATGTAGACTTACGAGGGTGCATATTGTATCCGTTTAATAAAAAAAACGCCGTTCAAGTCCGTCAACCGGGTTCTCCAGCGCGGCAAGTCTCTTATAACCCTGCAAGGAAATTGAACCAGTGTCCTTTCTTTCCTAGCCTCCCCCCAATGCCGTCGTGCATTCAGACATTCTTTGGGACTCGGACATCCACTATGACATCCACCCAACCGTCGAGACAACGTCCACGCAGAGAAAAATGTGCCAGCGACTCCGAGAGCACTCATCTACGTGGCTCCCAAGATTTTCCCACCAATAAAAGAGGCGCATCAAGCATCCAAATCTACGCGCCTCGCAACCCCAAGAGCGCGCGCCACAGCCATGTATATTCTCTCACTACACCCGCACCACGAAAACAATGTCCGAAGGCTTCCGACACCGCCCTGAAGAAAATTCACAAAATTGCGCAGCTCTGTACGCCTTATAGCATTTGATTATTCCATTTTATCTGATCTTTCTTGGACGTTTTTAGCGTCCTCTGAAGACTCTGATGCATTTTACTCCTCTCCCCCGTCCGTCGATAAAAAGTATCAGTCACTTAGCGTGTCTCCACCGAAATACGCCCCGCTTCCAGGTGCACCTCGGGCATCCAGCTCGGTTACTGGTGGGGATAGTTCCGAGAAGCAATCGTGCCTCAAGCCGGCGGGTAAGAGCTCATCAACAGACGGCCGATTTCACCGTGAGTACCAATCGTAATTCGTGTTATTTCCGAACGCACCTAACTACCACATTCATATAGAAAGCCATGTTTCTTTCACCCATCCTAACAGATCAATCATCGTTCAGATGCATCCCCTCCTCGCTTGTTCGCGAGCATCACGCTCACCTATCTCCTATGATATTGCCTGCTCCCCTTCGTCAAAAACAATCATTGACCGAATAACGCACTCTCCCATTCCGGCGTATCTGCTGCTTCAACCGGCTACGGAGCCTCCGACAACAGGAAAGCTGGAATTGAAGATTGAAGGGGTTCCTTGGGACGTTGTGGTCGCTCCCGCATCGGGACGGGGACCTGTCACCCCAGCCGTGGCAGGCCATCGACGCCGAATAGCACAACCGCCCGAGCCCGCCATCACTAACCTCGACCTGCTATTCGCGATTCACCAAACGATGTACACGCGCGTGACTAGAGAGGAATGGGAAGCGTTGGGAAACGGGAGTTCATCACAACGAAAAGTTGCAAGGGCGTATGAGAAACGGTGTCTCGCCGATGGTACGGGATGGGAGGAAGGGGTGCGGAGGATCGATTACTTGAAGGGGAGGACGAAGGTGGCCGGAATTGAGGTTTTGTCGGGGATAGGCGGTGGGACGAAAAGAATTCTTTTCAAGGCATAGACATGCTTTTCTCCCCCCATTTGATACGTTGTCATCTTGAAGACTGACCCGTTCTTGACATTGTGAGGTTGACCCCGACGCTCTTTCAATATGTACCTGTACTTTAAGTGTATTATCATGCATTTCAACACGTTTTGTATTTGTCAAAATGTCTGGAGCAGCGGCGAGTAACTTGGTCTCATCTTCATTGACTCTTGTCGGATAAATCCCAGTAAAAATGTTACGAGATCTGCAACAGACGAGGGTATTGACCCAACGCCATCGTAACACAGAGCAGGGACGGGACACTCCTTACGAGTCCGGCAACTGACAGAAATACATTCAGATTTGTCTTTCCTTACTGATCCAATTTCTCAGAAAGTCCTGCCCCCCAAGATTGACACCCCGGCAATGGAACGCCTAGCTCTACTCCATTTTCTTTCTCGTGAACTAGTGGATCAGAATTAGCGAGTTACACACCCCCCTGATCCAAGGAAGACTGACCACGGTCACAACAGTCCCATCACTAAGCGTATCTTTTCCTGGGACCAATGTGTAGCCAAATATGTAGGGCAGCATAATACGCCACACAGCCCAGTACACAACACCAAGGAACATAACCCCGATTCCGACGAGGCAGTATCTGGGGTGCGCCACTTTGAGGTCTCACAATAATTTTTAAGTTAAATGGGCTCACAAGTAGTATGGCAGTGGGGGCGTGTCTTCCACGCGATTTGCAGGCCGAAGGAAAGGTGCGACGATTACTAATATATCATTAGTAAAAAACGAATTTAAAATACCATCAGGCGGCTTACGAAAGACGGCTGCAACTAGAAAGAATAGTGCGAATGGTGTCCAGACTGGGAACCACGATAAGCGACAGTCGGTTAAAGGCTATGCATGACTCTCACCCTTGAATGGACGGACTGCGTTCGGCTTCTTACATCTCAGCCAGAAAAGACCCTATTGATTCCAATTAGCTAACACAACTTTGATGCGTAATGAAAGATAACGACTTACACCGACGATGAAGAGGTTGATAATCTGCTGCGGATATCCTTCTACGTCCAGTATAAAAGGGTAGATAATCACGGGAGGGGGTGCAATGATGACAATTATCTGGCGCAGTATTTCTTTCAGGGGCGCAGGAAACACATGCGGGGGACCGAACGGAAGGTATCAAATGAATAATGAGTCCGGGCAGCGGGGATTTCCCCGTTGGCCAATTCGACGCCTAAAATTTGTTTCCGAATGGAAGTGGGATGCCTTCTTTCGCTAGTTCTATCAATTGATTCAGTAAGAGATAGTTCGTGAAGGATAGAATAGCTCTCCAATTGTACCTTGGTTTACACGACAGGAAGCGAATGTCTTGAAAACGAGTCCTACGTTAGCGAAGTAAACATCTATTATGCTTTAGAGCACGCACAACTGTGATTACATTGCCTAAAGCGCTTTTTGTAGAGCTTGGTTAAGAACGCGACTAATAGTGTCAAACACAGAAAACATTACCGCAGCGCAACGATGACAGATAGAGCCTTCTCTGCCCTGGTACCGAAAACGTTTTTGAAAAATAGAACTGCAACGGTGACGCCGGACTCGCGTATCTGATCCTTTGTCGCACCTCTGTGTTACGAAATAAATTTGGCTATGTAAAACAGATGGCAGGGAAAAACGCACGCGAAGTAAGCTATGTTAGCCAACATGTATAATACGGCGCAGATTCCTAGTCCAAGTGGACCAGCTATTTTCAGCGTTTGAACGGGATTCCTGACGTTATTCATAACGTAATTTATACCTTCCCACCCAGCGTATGCGTCGAGGACTTTGAAAGTGGCTGTTGGGTACTAGTCGTGATGCATTCTAAGTATTTCAAGTTTATCAAAGGAGGAGTTGAGACGAACATCGTTACTGCTATGTGAGCTTCCAGAAAAAATGTTACGGAAATTTGCAAGTGGATCTTTGATGTGCATTTTTCCAGATAGCACCACGCAACCTTTAGAAGAATGAGCATCCATTGATTCGACCAACATAATCATAATCATGCATACCAGTGATAACGACGAAGAGGAGTATGGCGATTTTAGAGACACTGAGCACCTGAGATCGTCCATAGGTTCAGGGAATTTGTGGAAACAAAAGCCAGCACAGACATTCATCAGATATACCCCAACCTTGGGTGTCACCCCATGAAGGATGGTGACGAAACAGATAGCTTGTGGTGTGAGATATAATCAAGACTGTCACAAAAGAAAGAAAGAAACTCTACCACCAAGTGAAATTCCGCGCACAACCCATCTATCTGGGGCGTGGCCCGCTGCAATTAGGATGCTGAAGGGCAATCACCATGAACCTTAGATCGGAAAGAACTATGATTGAGAATAACTTACTTATTCGCGAAGATCTGTAACATGAGTGGATGAACAGGAATAAGAGATATCGAACCAAGATGAGGGAGTGGGCACGCGTACAATGCAGTTGGCAGAAGTAAACCCCAATAAAATCGCGTTCGTTGCAAAGATAAAGGTCGCCAGGTACTTTGGTTTCTTATACACTGCTTCCAAGTAGACCTTCTCGCCTCCAGAGCGAAGGAACATGGTTCCATACTCCAACCATACGAATAAGCCACAAAAGGAGAGCAAAAATCCGAGGGCCCAGAGCATCAAGGATGCACCTACAGAGCCAACGGAGGAGATGATCGAGGAAGGGGTTGAAAATATTCCAGTTCCTATGATACGGCCAACACACGTGGATCAGGGAAAAGATAAGAGCCGACATAATCATGGTACAGCTGAAGACACCCAAGTGTCGGCCCATCCCCCCAGCGATATCTAAAGGTCTTCAATCAAACATGAACGAGGAATCAGGGGCAGTGGCGTGCCTTCTTCGAACTTTAAAGTCCCTGGGTTGAGTGACGGGTCCTTTGTGGTCGCTATTTCCTTCGAGAACACGCTCGGTTGCGTATCTTCCCCTGAGAGGTTTGTTGCCGCGGCGAGACCTAACTGAGTTTTCGCGGTTTGAGCAGCATCGACCTTTGCAACATTGATAGTCATAGACACTTGACTCGGCTTTCTGTCCAGTATGCGAAGTAGGGACATGAAATTGAGAGAGGGGTGTGCACTGAGGATGCAGAAGTGCCACGTCTCTTCTTCGGCCTGGACTATCAACGTCCCTCACGACAAGGATACTTTGATATTAATGCCACAAAGGCTATCAAAGAATCGGATACGCCATTGTCGTGCACCCAATTGCAAGGTTCCTTTCCGAACCATGCGTGATCAGCTATGCAGCGTACTAATGGAAATTCATTGTTACTTCAGGCGTCCGGAGCCAAGCGAGAGCATTCAGGAATCATCTCGAACGTGTCACGTCCGATAACGCACAGGGGGAAGAAGTCGGCTGCTCCGTCGACAGTGGATCATGCAAGATGAAGGCAAAAAAATGGAATATTGAAATTCCCAGGCATACTTAGTGTCACACTCAGTAAAAACGAAAGTCAAGTCAAGTCATGGACCTCTCGCAAGAAGGTCATGTGAAGTCATGTTAGGTCATGTTGGTAAATTCAAAGTCATGTGGCGCTCGGGGATTGCTCAGGGATGTATTTGCTACAGGTTCACGGCCTGACTGAAGTCAAGGAATAGTCAATTACATGCCGTGTTGTAGTCTAGTCGTTGTCAACCGAATCACTATCATCTTGCCTTCGTCTTCTTACAGCAACAGGACAATTTGTCTAAGTCCGTTGAAACTCCGACATCAGCTGATCACGTTGAATTTTGACAGCGCGAGAATCCTGTTCTTCCCAAGTTCTTCCTTCCCCCCATATCGACGTCGAGAGGTCCAATTCACAAGTCGACGGATGGCCTCCTAGCCTCCTCCCTTCTTCGACGGGTGGCCGCCTCTCCTAACGGACGGTCTCCTCCCATGTATTACCAAAGGCCTCCTTCCTCGATGCATGGCCTCCTCTCTCGACGACGAACGGTCTCCGAACGGTTTCCTCCATCAACGAACTGATTTCTCCCTCGATGAATGGTATCCGCTCGATCTACTGTGTTCCCTCGCTGTCCTCAACGAACTGTCTTCTGTCGTTGAATGGTATCCCCTCGACGAACTGTCTTCTTCCTTGATGAACTGCCCCCCTCCCTTGATGAATGGGCTCTCGGCCCCCCCCTGCCTTGATGAATGGTCTCCTCGGCCTCCCCCGACTTCACGGTCTCCTCCCTCCTTCGACAAATGGCCTCCTCTCGACGCTCGAGGTTTATGATTAGGAGATGAGAATTTGGACTTCGAGTGGTTGATTCCAGCTAGAAGGGCCTATATATAGCATAGTCAGGACTCAGTAGGCTTGGAGAATTAATGATTTTACATTGACATGACTCCGATGTGGTGCTGAGAATACTGTTACCTGAGGTTGAAGAGAAATACATGACTAACATACATCAATCAAATGACCTGAGCATGACGGAATGAGACTATTATATGACTGTTTTCTGACTTTTATTTGACTATGGAAGGACTCTCAAAAGACAACTACATGACTACCAAATGACTGTAACCTGCAGATGGTGGGCATTAACAGACGAGACCACACGACTTAACACGACTTGGCGAAGTCAACTTGAAGTCAAAATTTTGTAAAAAAGACTGCTTTTAGTCATGTCGTGCATTTTCGTGTAGTAGCGTGACTACCATATGACCGAGACATGACGAATCGTTTTTACTGAGTGTCACACGTGATGAGCGCCACTGATCGAGGGAGAGTCAAGGCGCTGACAGAGCGCCAGTAGCTTTTGTACTACCCGAATACAAAAGGATGTTCTACCTATGAGGACTAAATATCAAACGATACACAACTAGGGCTACAACGAAAAGCTGGTGACCTGCTTACAAAAGGTACAGGAGTGCATATATCTACAAATGGCGTCGTAACATGTCGTGTACGTCGTGAGGGTCGTCGTCAGGAATCATGAGCCAGATCGCGGAAAAGGACACTTGATACGATAGTTCCTAGCACTCGGCGGAGAGATCCAGTTCTTGATGGTCATGAAAGGTCGTGAAGGAAAGAGCAGCAAAACAAAGGGCCGGTCCCAGAATCCAGAGGGTCGTCATGAGTGTGAAGAGCGACGCTTCTTCAGTAACTCGAGTCATAGCCGAGCGAGAGGAAGAACTTGACTCGGCCATCCCTCACAGACGCCAGCTTCAGCCCCATAAAATGCGTAGCTCCCAGAAGAACGTCGACCCTCCTCAGATCTTCATGAGGTAGCCCCAGGCCTTGATACCGCAGCGAAGTCACCCTTCTCGCATACGAATTCATAAGAAGCCGATAGTCCTCTATGTTTCGATAGTTGTACTCGTGATATCTCAGCGGGGTCTGAAAATACGCGTATATCCCCTCGATGACGTCGCGGATTGTGACACCTTGGGAGCCAGTACCGCGAACCACAAGGGGATCCCATTGTTTCAAATTCCAGTCCGACAGGTGGGCGAGGGAGAACTTGATTGTGAGTTTGGGAATGGGTGGATCGGTGGCATGCATACTGATGTCGGGTGGCACACCGCCTGCGGAGAAGTAGGCAGCGAAGGAAGGGGAATGAATGATGTTCCAGCTGAAGTTTCTGTCATGGAGATACGGGCCAAGATGGATGGTGGATGCTGTTAGCGATGGTTCTGGGGGAGGCTGGCTGGGAACGCTCGTCCAATGCATAGGCGAACTTGGCAGCAAGTAAGGCGCGTGCTGAACTGCCGGGACACGATTTTCCCATTCGCGATTCGTATATTGCGAGGGAGGCGCGTATGGCGTAAAGCGAGATGGTGTCGAGGGACGGTAGATCGAGAAATTCGTGGTGACCGGAGGCTGAGGTTGATTCCAAGGGGTAGGAGTCAGTGGCATCAGAGCTTGACGCGTTGGTTGAGGACAATGAACGGTGGAAGATGTATGTTGCGCACTCCTGACATCGTTCGACACGTTTGTAAAAGGTTGGGATCGACCGAAATCCACAGCCGCCTGGCGTTTATGAGACAAGGCCGGCTGAGTGTTCACGCAAACGAGGGTCGTGGAAGACGACGTAGAGAGCGAAGCCGACCTGTTACGTCCAGAACGGCCTTGGTGAACTACCGTTTGATGCTGTGAAACTGCCACAGAGAATCAGAGATGGCCAAAGAAACCGCGTCAAAGTGTGCATACCATTTGAACTTGACCGGTTCTGTGTCCGCAGTGTTCGTGGTATCCTAAGGATACCCCGTGGTACGATGCGAGGGTCTGAATGGCGTGGTTTGGTCCTAAGCGTTGGAGGTTGCTCTGTGAGCTGAAAGCGAACGGCGCGGGCGCGGGGCATATTGATGATGTCGGACCGGAGTTGATCGAAATGTTAACGGAATGCCCATTCTAGAAAGGCGATTCACTTTATAGGTCAACGCACGTGCTTCGAACGGATCGGAGGCCACCTATTGTTCGATGAAATGGGAGATGGCAAAGCTTGCCTCGAGGCTGCGCTTTGTGGCCTTGAGTATGCTGTGTGGCCTGGGGACATGACTCGATGAGCCACCGAATTTCGTACCCGTATACGAGAATCATGGAAGAGTCTGCATGCTGAACAACGAAAACAGGGGGATGGTGAAGGGCATACGTAACCAGACTAGAAGCGGAGAAAACGGTTTGCAAACGGTAAGCTTTGGGGAAGCCCCGAAGAATAATGAGGACAAACAGCTCTGATCACGATGTGGATGATGGGGTCAAAACCTTGTCAGAACCAAACAACGACGTCCGTTGCGCGCGTCCAATCCAAGACCTTACACCTTGAAAAGCCTTCACTACCATGCAGGCCCTCGACCTCCAAGGACATAAGTATACCTAGTCCGTAGCAGAGACCCCGTTTACAAACAGAATCAAATGCCCGGAATCCCCAGATTTTTGACTTGAATGCCCCATCTCTATACCCTAATCACCTGCCGGATTTGTTCTTTGGCCCCCGCTGACGGTTGCGATGCCCCAAACAAGAAGGTGCCCAGGGTTTACTTGGCGTCTTCCGAAGCACATGGTGAGATGACGATTGTAGAGGCTTGTCCAAAGAACTCCAAACAACAACTTTTAAGCTACATTCGGAAGATCCACGTGTGTGTGTGGGGGGGGGGGGGGGGGGTTGTAGGCTCATTCATAGAGGAAAAGGCGATACGAGTCAAAGCGTGCCTCGAAAGACCGCGGCGATCTCGGGCTAAGTAGCCGTGAAGGAGAGATAGAGAGAAGCAAAGCCAAGAATTAAAGGCAGTGGGGGAGCAAAGCCACCGCGGACGAGACGGAGTCGCGCGAGTAGAAAGATCACGTTGGAGATGATGATAAACCGCAAGATCATGGAGTTAGTTACGGTGTTGGTCGAGAAGGTGATCAACAATGCGAGAGGGAAAAAGCCGAGGGAGAGAAGGAAGAGATATAATATGCCTCGACTCCGTCTCAGCCTCAGATCAGGTAGATGCTGGCCATTTGCCAGAGAGGGGTGCAAAATACGGAGAGGTGGTTGGTTGAAGACGTGTTGAAAGTGGCCACAAGAGAAGAGAGAGACGCAATGAGAAAGCTTTATTATGGTGAGGGCGCCCAATCGCTGGTAATGACAGAACGTTCTTTCAACGAGCATACAATGACAACAATGTGGAGAGATGAGACGAAGGCCTGTTATCAACACCGAAAAGAATTTCAACAGTGTGAGGCACAAGTTGGTCGTCGTTCAACATCAAATCCAGAGCATTATCTAAAGCGGTGATGAGCGGGAGAATATGTAACAGCTCGAAGGGGTAGCCAGGCGATGGAGTCTTGGCTTACAATTGTCGTTGGAAAAGCTGTTGCACAGCATCCGCATCAACAGGGATGACCGTAAGGCGGAATTCCCCTCCCCCTAAGAAGAGGTGAGCGACCATGGTGGGACGTGTTGTGTGAATGTTAATGTAACTCTATGCGTTTATGAAGCTCATATGAATGTGAGAGATTCGTGAAGACGGGAAGGGCCATGAAGGACGCTGAAGAAGGGGATCAGGAAAGGAAAGATCAAGACCATCTCTCCGAGAAGCTGGCTGGCTGAGACTGGAGAAGTTTGAGTCTGGCAAGGAAGAGGAATTGAGTGTGTGGAATGGAAGGGCGGATCGGTAGGGCGGAGAAGAGGGGTATGGATTGGATGGTGAGGAGGGACGGTGAGTATGCCATCTTTCCACGAAGAAAAAGTGGAGCCATTTGGTATTGTCTCATCTGAACGTGGTTTGTCAGAATGTCGTCGGTCGCCCGTGTTGAACTGGACTCACCAACCCGTGGTATATTTTCAGGTGCAGAAGCTCCGACCTTTCTGATGGTAAATCAAATGGTGAGGAACCCGCATCCGTAGTGGGCCGCGGTTGAGCGCGAAATCCGAGAAAAATGGTACGTTAGGAAGTACCTTGATGATGCGATAACACGAGACATTCGATAACACAGGTTTTCGCTTGAACGTATAGCGAGAAGCGTATCCAAAAAAGCGTTGAGTGCTAAGGACAAAGTCAGCTTCGCATATAGCAACCGATATGAGAGCCCAACTCACCCAGCTGAATCGTAGAACGGATTGCGCACCATACCCCTGATCCCAACTAGAAGAACGAAGGTCATTCGAATTTGAACTGGTGTGCCGACCATATAAGCATCCCGACTCGTCCTATCCCACTAGAAACCGAATCAACTGTGCATATAGAAAGTCAAAGGACCCAAACTGACCTAGATAATGCTCCACGCACAAATAGGTCCCGTCCCGTCACTGAGCTATTGTCGTCGCCGAAAGGAGAGTGGACTCAAGGAAACATCAAGGGAGATCGGTAGGGTGTTCATAGGCAAAATGTATGTCAGCTGTAAGTCGCACTCGACGTCAACTCGACGTTGTTGATGGCGATGTTGTGAAGAAGGGTCGGAGTGGCTGTGCTTTTTTTCTTCCGTCCCCGTTACCTCAGTGCTTGCAGTGTTTGCTCAGTGCTATCCTTGCTACTCTCCAATTTACGAGACACCTCATTCCAGGTCATTCCCCCTTCTCAACGACGGACCATATTGCTGGCTGTTCGGAGAAAGTTGAGATTTTCTGTCGTGTTCAAATCACATGTCTGGTGAGTTTTGTTTGATTCTATTCAACGTCTACTTATCGATGTAAAAATAGCATGACTTCTTGCCTTGGCCATGGTTTTGCAGCCGTCTCTCTCGGTAATGAAAGATCCCTCACTGCGTAGATTGATCACGAGTATGCTTCAACAGATAAATTTGGGACGCAAGGACCCACCCACGACAGGTGCCCTTACATGATCGCTTTTTCCCTGTGCCAATCTTCATCTCCATGTACTTGACCCTCATGAGAAAAGGCTCTTGCATTAACAAGCGACTTGAATCTCCCGACTTCTAAACCATGCATCCCCAGCGCCTTCCTCCTCGGGTCCCTTCTCCAATTCTCAACCCAGACATCCCAGTCGTGGATGGGTGGGTTCGGACGAGGGTGTTCAAGGTTCTTGATCATTTGGTGGTTGCCTTCAACACAACCTAAAGCTAACACCACTGAGGAAAATATATGTTGCCTAGTGCTCGTCTTGCAGGGGAACACCAAAGTTTGAGGACTCGGGCGAAGACGACTGATACGCATGCGTCAATGCCGATGCGGTCGACGATTGATTGGATACTTCCTGTGGACTCGGAGAAGGTCTGCTCGATGTTGATGGTGTTGATTCAATTGTGTGCTGATCGATCGTCCTTGTTTACTCAAGCCAATCCGCCGACTCTCGGTTCGTGAGCGTCTACAACCGACGGTTGACGTAGCCAAAGCCAAAAAAGCCAAATTTAAGAATAAGGCGAGAATGACGGGGTATACACTCAACACTGCTATCGGCCTGCAAGTCTTACTTGGCTCCTTGACGACTGGGTTGTCCGCTGTTGCGGGGTCTTCAGGAAAGCAGGGGAGTAGTTCAGCCAATGCTAATTTTCGACGACTTATCCTGATAACTTTTTCAGACTGCGGTTTCCACGACTATTCTTGGTACGCCGGACTGCCACCAATGACATTTTGCAAAGGCGCACTGGCGACTCTGGTGGTTTCCTACCTCGCTCGTGGTTCGAACGAACCTGATCTATCAATAACTCGAACGAAAGATTTAGAGCAGTCCATACGTCAGTGTGAGATTTTCCAGATGGATCTTGGGGAGATAGATACAGAGCTGGCGGGATTAAGGACGCGTTTCGAGGAGATTTTTGGGAATATTGGGTGAGGGACGACGAAACTAAATTCGGTGTGTTACTGATGTTTATCTTGCTAGGAATTCCGAACGGAATTGGCACCTGTTTAGTGGATCGAAGAACTTTCGGAAACATATTTATCGCCATTCTCGCGTTTATGTTGCGGCTTTGCAGACACCCTCAAACCAAGTGCTCTGTCCTATATAACAGCGTTGTTAACACCCGTAGGATCTTGTGGTTTTGATTTTTTATGAAGTCAGTCAATGGTGCAAATGATTTGCACCATTACTGATTCATCATCGCGACGAAGATTCCATAGGCTTCTACAAAGATCTCCCTCGATTCTTTAAAGGAACTCCGAATGGATCCATTGATCTCGATTTTGCAAAAATAGCAATGCATGATGCATCCACGTTGTTCACAGTTCGACGCGTAGGTTCGCGTAGGTCACACCGGTCACTGGTCACCGGTCACATGCTGAGATTCTTGTCAACGCTTTGTCAGCGCTTACTCAGTTACTGTGCACTACACATGTCAAACCCACGTCCTTTGGATGAGATTGGCACCCAATAAAATGATGATCTTTCGTCAGTCAAACTTTTTCTTCGACTTGTTCCTGGAAATTGATCCTGCTGACCTCTGCTTACTCAGGTATATCGATATAACGTACACCGAATTTGTCTGATACTTCGTCATAGAAGCTTGAGCTCGTTATAAAAGGCCGCACGGACTCACGGAGGTCCATTCCTTACCGCTGCAAGTTTTACCCATAACAAAACAATCTACCCTTGCTACAATGGTCTTCAAACTCTACGGCGCCTCCCTCTCCACCTGCACCAAACGCGTTGCCATCGTCCTACACGAGAAGAACGTCCCCTTCGAATTCCACCCCATCGATTTCGCGACTGGCCAACACAAGTCGCCCGAGTATCTGAAGTACCAGCCGTTCGGCCAAGTTCCATATATTGTAAGTTTTCTATCTCATTCATCGTTGTCGATGATCTGATCATGGCATGACAACACGGTTGTAGGATGACGACGGCTTCATCTTGTACGAGAGTAGGGCTATTTGCCGATACATCGCGGAGAAATACGCGGGTCAGGGTACGGCTCTGATCCCTACGGAACTCAAGGCCAAGGCTATCTTCGAGCAGGCTGCGTCAGTTGAGAAGGACAACTTTGATGCTTTGGCGGCTAAGGCGATTTTCGAGAAGGTGTTCAAGCCGTAAGCAAGCTCTCTTTGTTCTTCTTATGATGGGTGCATTCTGAGCTTGTGACGTGTAGTAAGCATGGGCTTACACCCAACCAAGAGCTTGTCGACGAACTCCTTGGGAACTTAGACAAGAGGCTCGATGTATACAACCAGATCTTGAGCAAGCAGAAGTACGTTGCTGGCGAGGTTCGTTTCTCCTTCCTTCTTCTCTCTTCCTTCCTTTTTACCGATGTTACTTACACAGGAGGTCACCCTTGCTGATCTCTTCCACATTCCTTACGGCGCCTTGTTGCCCGCAGCAGGCAGCAACCTTCTCGATACCAAGCCTAATGTTGCTAGGTGCGTCAAGTTTGTTTCTACTCAGGTTTCTGATTTTGATGTTCGACGATTAAATAAGGTGGTGGAAGGACATCACGTCCCGCCCTTCCTGGATCGCCGTCAGGGATGGTGTCAATTCTACCGCTTAAGGGGTCATATACCAAGAATAATACCAATCCAATGTACTCTACGTGTTATAGAATCTTTTGGTGTTGCCCGATGGCGATGTTGAGCATGAGCTGCGATTACTCAATACATGGTATCCTGATGCGATGTTTTCTTTCCCCCTTGTTTCGAGATACTTCCACTAAACTTTGGTCACAACGTTGCCCTCGACGTTCAACTTGGCCCCCCAAAGATTCTATCTCATCTCTCTCTGACACGTCTATTTCTTTCAACATTCAAGCCTTGTGCATACAGAACTTTGGTGTCTTACTGTTCAAGAAAAAGCCGCGATTTAGTCAAAATGCCGACAGCAGATACGTGCATGTAGGACGGCTCCCACTCGTAACGCTGGGTTAATTGGTCAACTTTTCACAGGATGCGAATCTGTCCTTTGGGTTGTCGTGGATGCTCAGGAGCACATCACTCAGCAGGCTGTCTGTTCCGCAGACTGCACATCAAAATTTCTTTCCTCCCTACTCATTTTATACCCGTTGAGGAGATAGGTAGACTCCAATTCAGACACACTCCGAAATACAAGCTGCGGCCTGAGCCCCGGCTTGGGACGGGACGGCGAATTGAAAGAGGTTGAAACGACACCATATTTGGGACCTGGCCGAGTACAATGAGTATAGGAGTTGGGGGGAAAAGCAATCTCATAATTCAAGTACAGCACGGTCAACTCGACAATGTAACATATTCAGATCACCGTTCTCCAATAATCTGTGGCTTGAGATGATACTTCATCAGCGAAAGTCAATGGTAAGTAAGGGAGGGAATCAAATCGTACCACTAGGCCGCCTCAATAATCCACTCTCCTTTCTGGCCAAACTCGGTTCCAATTACGACCTACGATCAGTCAGTCGTCACGAAGGGGAAACCATACATGAACATCTATACCGAAGATCCAGAATCCGCGCTCGTGACTCCCCACTTGGCCCCGCCTCCAGGATTCTGGATCCTGAATTAAATTTCGTGAGCCAAGAGCTACGCGTCGACATGACCGTCCAGCCCACCCACCTGTAGTATCCATCAGGAGTCTGGACAATATTCCATACTTGTGAACTGTGCGGGATGGTGGTAAGAGAGTTCCCAACCCGAGCAGCTTTTAAGGACGAGTCAGAGGCAGACACAATGGCCTGTCCATTGCCGTCGAATTCGGTGATGTACCACTAAAAAAACATCTCAAAGTCGGTAAGGAGGTCTGGCATTCACCACATACCTGCTGCGTAGGGGACATTGTCTTGGTGGAAATCACAGCTTGCTTATTTTCTCCAGAGAGGGTAACTGCTAGTGGAGCGCCACGACGAGGGGTAACTCGATTCACGATGTAGTATAGGTCAGGCCTGACGTATGCCACAGTGATAGTGGGAAGGAACGATAAGAGGAGTGCGCTGCAGAGAGTTTTCAAGTGCATCTTTGCCTGAAAGCAAGAGTGTCTGGGAGAAACGACGAGACGATTAAACCGAATGTTAAATAAGGACGATCTACAGCCGTAGTTGAAGTTAGGACGGAATCCGTGTTGTCCGTGTTTCCATGGCTATACCCGATGAATATCCTTTTCGTATAAAAAGTCTGCAACCGTGGGGCGTCCCTTTTATATCGCCTTTTTTTCGCTAGAAGTAATTTGGCAATAATACGTCGGTTGAGATAACACCTGGTCACCGGACAAGTTGAGAAGGAAGTAACTGAGCTTGGAAGCACTCAAGATGACTGTCTGAATGTAGATGGTATTCTTGAAAGAACTTCTGATGGCTAGCGAAGCCGAAGGAAACTTGAGGATGTGCAGCGATCCTTATCGATGGGGAGGAGGGAGATGAGACGACGGGTCTATTGTGAACACTGAGAAGGATTTCGCCGAGGTAAGGTGGAAGTCGGTTGCCTTTCAAGATCAGATCGAGAGGGGGACGACGATGGAGGTAGGCGGGAGAATGGGATCAGAAAAGTGACGATCGAAAAAAACTCCAGAGAGGTTCGACTTTAACCAGGAAGAGGGAATGAGTCTGGGAGAAGGGGGCGGAGAGTTAGGGCGGAGAGGATGGTAAGGAAGGACGTTGCATATGCCACGCATCCACAAAAGAGAAACGGAGCCACTCGCTATGGTACATGCGTGGTTTGAGAGGAGTCAGGATGTCGTTGCTTGTCTGTGTTCAGCTGGACTAGCAGCCTCCAAAGACTAGGGCATTTTCCGCTGCAAAGTCCTCAACCTTCCCCTCAGGAAGGTCAAACGATGAGAAACAAGAGCCTTGAGTGCGAATTCCGTAGGAGCATGTGCAGAGCACAGACCGAAACCTCTTCGTCATCAGTGCAGACCTAGAAAAGAAGATCAGCGCCGGGGATCGTCGGAAAACTGCATACAATGCTTCTGCGACCACATACCTCAACCCGTCCAGTTCAACTGAAGACCCGATCAGCCGCGCATACTAGATAGCAGGTGTGAAGACCCAAACTGACATAGATAATTACGCAAAAGGCTCTGCCGGCAAGTCTGGAGCACTATCATTGACCAAGAGCTTTGGCCGGATGCCGTATAGGGCCCGATTCCAACTGGGGACCAAGTCAGCCCCTGATATACGAAGCGACATGGACGGAACTCACCCAGGTACCCTTTTTGCGGATTCATCCTCCGCCAGCGGACTATCTATCCCGATACGCCTTCTTCCCGTATCAACTCACCCCAAGCTGCGTTCCGCGGCATCACTGCGTTGTCGCCTGGTTGTTGCCATCAAGGAGTGAGTTCAGATGAACACTGACGGGTCGGTATTCAGTGCGGTTTGGGTTGCACGAGGGTCAAATGTCATGACAGCTGGACGTCGCCATTCGAAAACGGGGAGCGAGAAAGGCCCGAAGAATGCACTCGACGTGATAACGTTGAGAGCAAATCGCGACGCGGCTGTGCTGTTTTTCTTTTTGTGATGCCGAGCCTCCTCACTCCTCAGACTTCTAGCGTCTGAGTCTCTGCATCCACCCCTGGACGCCTCCTCATACTGGCCGTGCTTTCATGCCACAATGACCTCAAAGTTGGTGCGTAGACCGTAGTGCATGATACGTTTCCGTCACACGAACTAGAACCCGAGTTGGATGGTCATGACAGAAAAGTTAAGCGATTACCCACCATACTTATATCGGACATCTGAATACCTCTAGAAAGGTGTCATCACTTGTCTGCGCAGTCATCGAATATATTCAGACTCACCAGGTCAGAACTCAACGTTATGAGGACTGCTACCGCTTATTGACGGCCGGGTTTGGAGTCCTGGAGAATGAATGATACGGAGAATGCTCTGCTTCAGAGATTCGTCAAAATCTTCCCAATCATCATGGGCTCGAGGCCCTATGAGTGTGAACTCGGATATTTTATCTAGCTTGTTCAAGACACGGGGGACGTCTTCGCCTAGGTCCGAAGCATGAAGCACAAACGAGAGTGCCCGAACGTAATCGGCGATCTCTGGACGACGACACAAGATGCCTCCAAAAGATGAAATTTTGTCTGATTGAGAGTCGAGGTGGATGGTGCGGAATAGCTGCTGGCGGCAGATGGGAAGCAGGGTTTTACAAGTTTGCGAACATGACCTGAGAGCGGCGCGGCTATCTTTGAGATTATAAATGATCTCAGTAACAATCTCCACAGGTGTGGCGGAGAAAGACATAGTGAAGGAAAAAGCTGAGCGCTGGCTGCGAGTCCTGGCCACCCAAGTATATGATATCGATGGTATGTTGTGTGTCCAATGTGTGTCCAAAGTTCAAGAAATCATTTTTGACATGGCACGTGAGCGTGTGATTCGCGGAACTTTACGTAGACAGTTTGATGCCGGTGTTTCAAAACCGTGCTTCAACGCGCCGCAGACGAGCGCTTTTTCGCCATGTCGTTCCGCTGATATGGTTTGGCCAGTTGGAATACCTTGAAAAGTTACATCATGCTGACGTTTAGGTTGCAAGGAAATACCACGGATGGCTGGACGATGAAGTTGGGGGTTCGAACATAGAAACATCAAGACCAAACTCCTTGCGTGAATAAGTGTGCTGTACACAGTGCGACGGACGGCCACTTTCAAAGTTCCTTTAAACAAGGTTACGATCCAGACACATGCCTGCCTGCAGGCAGTGTGTTGTTCGAAATACACTTCGGGCGCTTATCGATCTACATTAAGATCAAGCCCTCGCTTTTCTTCGCACCCCAACTTGTCCTCCACTCTCTATCCGCTAGGTTTCTTCTCCGATGGATAAACTCACAAACATGTTCTCGAGTCTGCTCCCACCCCAGATGAGGGATTATGCTGAGCAGGTCTATCGCGATAACATGTCTGCTCAGAATGCCAATATCCGCGTCATACCCCCAGACCCTAGGACAGAAGGGGGACCTCCTTTCGATGAGATCGATGAAAGTGGAGGCATTGATAACGTCCTGAAGCAGATGATAAACTCCTTTGCAAAGAACCAAACCCCGAGGTTTCCCATTCCACAAAGGTTGCAATGCGCAAATGTCGAGGTCGAAAAATACAAGACTTGCGATAATCCAGGTACGATGGCTTGCAGTGGCTGTAAATTGGTTTCCTATTGCTCCAAGGTGCTCTTCTTTCAGTTTTGTTCCGGTTTTTTCTCATTGAAATTTCAGGAATGCCAGAAATCTCATTGGCGCGTTCATAAGCGAGGTACGTGCGAACAAACATTTTTGGTGGTCTATTGACAGGAGTTATGTTTCAGATTGCAAGGATCCTATGCTGGCTAAAGGTTGGAAGCCAGCTTGGATCGTCGAGCATCGTCGCGCCTCATTCCTTAATGGGATGTCTCCATTTGAGGAGTTCCTTCAGAAGGGAATGGATGAATTCTCATCGGGGGTTTCTTTGTACGGTACCATTCCTTCCTTGTCAATCTCTCAATTTACCTGAGCCTACAGGTGGGGAAATATGCCCGCAATGGACGTGCTAAATTTACCCAAAAATGAAAAGGACTCAACCACAGATTTTTCGCTTGCGTTCGTTGGTAAGAATCGAATCTACTAGTCTCCCATCCAGCGACGGCTTACCACCTCACCTGAAAGCCTCAGGAGACCTTCGACATGTCATCCGAACTGTTAACTCCCTTCCTCCCGACTTTTCAGGAAATCTCAACATTTTGGTCAATGATCGTTGCTTGCCTATCGTCTGCCGCAACATAATTTTGCTCCTTATCTTGGGGACAATTTCAGATGAACATTTGGCTGCCGACGTTGCACTCCATTTCTGGTACTCTACGTTCATGCCCCACGAATATCGGATGAGAATCTCAGCCATGTTTACTTCGCTGATTTTACCGCAAACCACGCCAGGTAGCCCCATCATATGTTCCTGCCCCTTGGGTCGCAATTCGACCATATCATTTTCCCTTCCCAACGAGGCAATGCGGTACTTCGCTTACTATAGCTCTATGGACGTCTCTATTAGTCAAGTACAAGACGAATATGACCGAATAAGGAACGCGCCTTCACGCCGCGATTTTCGTGAGCGCATGTACGCAAAACTGAAGCCTCCCCACCGTGTCGCCTTCCACGAATTTCGCCGCTTCGGTATTGTACTTCCGTTTGGCGCATTGAACGCTCACTTCAATGTCCCGAATCTCTCGCTATTCTCGTTCGAGGGAAGGTGGCTTCAGACAGACTATGCTGACCCTCTCGAAGGCTGGGAGTGAGCCTTTCATCTTCTCATATTTGTATAAATCTTTATGTTCACCACGCAGTTTGGGCGAAGTCACAGAAGTCGGGAAAGCGCATGGGGCAACTCCCCAAGACATATATGGCTGTCTCTACTTCTTCCTTACCGCGCAGCTGCGTACTTTTCACCAGCGTCTTCGTCAATTTCCAGTCACGTTTAACGTATATTCAATGGATGCCCGCGATCTCTCAAAAGCCTTGCGAAATGATGGAATTCATGGAAAGGCTAAACCTCCGTCGACACGTTACGACCGCATTGAAGTTTCAAACATCCTGGACGCCAACTACGTTGGATTGAGCGACGTTCTGAGCGATTGGGCTCCCCTTCTTGCTGAAACAAGGACGGCATCCATCGTTGGCTACTTCATGAATTGGTTTGTTACTCAAGAAGACGGGCGTGCTTCCGGTGCAGGGAAGGCCGCCATTGAAAATGTTCTCGACAAGATGGTGAAAGGGGAGAAGGTAAATCCTGAGCCTCTAATCACGTCGCCTGTTATTCACCCAGCATAAATAATCAAGGTTCTCCGACATATCCACGAATTTGGTACATGAACTTATGGTCCCACGAAGAACGGACCCGCTAACTGCCCAATAGGTGACGTGGAAACAATGATGTATCTCATATCAGCCGACATGGACGCTTTATATGAAAATTCAAAACCCTTCGAGAAGTTTCTCAGGAAGCAAGGATTAGAGAATACGCTCCGACAGACGCGATTGAAATTGAGGGAAAGACATACAATTGTTCCACATGTATCTGTCCATCCTTTATCACGGTGATATCTTCCACTGATGTGGGCGAGCAGCGCATACGGGCTGCATTGGACGCACCAGCGGATGCGTTACCCCAATTTCTTGATGAAGAAAGTTGGTATTGCCATGTAAGTGTATTTCGTCGACAGTCCCCTCCTTCCAGGCTCACCTTGTTGGCCCAGACACAACTATCATCGCATTCTTGGGCAGAAAGGTACGTGGAATTTGTGCGTAAGTAGAGTGCCAGACCCCGAGGAGAGCGATCACGTCTATTGATGATTCAAGAGTGGTATTGGGGAGTGTATCTTGGTATCGATTGTACTGTTGTAAAAAGCTTGCATTTTAATTGAAGGGATGTCCTCCGACGGCATCTTACCCTGGTCAAATCCTCCCGAAATAAATGAAGTGTTCGAATAACAACAACCATATGTTATACCATGAGTGAATATTGAATGGTGATACGGAGGTTGACAGTGAATATGAATTGATCAACCAACCAGCCTACTTGGAGGTCGGGAGATATAGGCCATTCCAACACTTGAAACCGGTATTGTAGGTTATCTACAGATTGCTAGTCAGCCGCCTTAATCGAGAAAGTCATGTATCACGCACTGCCTTGGGGTCGCACATAACGGCTGCAGGTACGTGTGTTTGTGTGGTGGCGACGATGTTCTTCGCGACAATATTCGAGGCTACCATTCAAAGTAAGACAAAAGAGCAGAGAAAGAACGGGTCACGTACAGGTGCTGGGAGCAAGATCATATATAATGACTTCTTTCCCCGTCGCACCAGGGACAGCGTACCTATTAGTAACCAAAGTGAGACCATATCATATTTATTCGGGTGAAAACCAAACCAGCAGGGATTGGTAATGCATGACCCTTCCACGTAGGGTTTACTGTCAAGCGTCAGGATGGATGAAAAGCGGAGCTAATGGATGGAAGATACTCTTTTATAATGCCTGTGAAATTTTCGAACATGAAGTCTTGAATATGGGTGTTGTTGCTGCTTGTAGAGTTAGGTTTTGGACCGGCCTAGATAAAATTTAGGAGATTGGAAAGTGTAAAATTGACGAGAAATAGCTCACGCCTGGATCCCAATAGCTAGCGCGACCGATCAATCAAGGAGAGGAAAGTCAAGAATAGAAAGAGTACTTTTGTGTCACGTAGATCTATAGAAAAATGGTTAGAAAACACGCAAAAACTGTAGAGGCAGAAAACTTGCGGGGAACGGAACGTCGACGAAGGCGATGTTCCTCCATGTAATGCTGAAATATGGTTGTTCATCAATACTAAGTCGGAGAAAGAATGACCTTACTTTCGAGCGAGACCATTGCCGCCTGCCCAGCTCTTGAATCGAGCGCCATATAAGCTGTTTTTCTGGGGGGACAGCAGAGATCATATTTGGTTTCAATATTAGGCAACGATGAGGACCAACCATCTGGATATTCTCAATACTGATCGGTACAATGAGTTCGTGTGCCAATGAAACACATCGAATATACTCACAGGACGTTTTGAACATTGGCGACTTGACCAGCCTTTCCGAGGGACCCAATCGAAAGTCCATGCCCGCCTTCACAATAGGTGTTCCTACGGGGTCGTTCACAAATTAGAGCTAACGGGGTAAGACTGTTGCAGATACCTGAAGGTAATATTAGACGCGCCACTTCCGACAGTAAGGCAGTCGTCGCCATTCTGGATAAAATTGTCTTCGAAAATCATATTAGATCCCCCGGCAGAAAACCCTATGTAACTCGGCAACTAAGCGCTCAATTTACCGAACCACGGGAACGATGGCGCTCACCGTCCCTAATGAAGCATAAGCGGTGTCATAAGTGGGACCAAAGAATAGAGAACGTCAAGCCCACTCACGTGTTGAATGGGAAGGACTGGATAAATGCGTCGTTACTATTTCCGAAGGCGAGAGAAAGATAGCTTTCGTACCTGAGTGCTCGACACAGCGATAATCGTGTTATTGAACGCATGGATATTTGAAGAACCGCTCGTTGCGAAGTTCCACGCTATGGGCTTTAAACGAAGAGGTGCCCCTCAATCCAGAGGTCATCACCGTGAAGGATGAGACGATACCTTCCAAATCTTCATATTCCGAATGACGCCATTGTTGATATGGCTAAATGCAATTCCATGCGGACGATTAATCTGATTCTGGGCATCCCACCACTGAAATATGGGTAAGATCACGCAGATTGTAGAATGATCGGGTACTCACCGCTTGGCCATGACCATCAATCCATCCCCAATGAGGATCCAAGGAGCCCTGAAGCGTCACGTTGGTTCCACCAGTGAAGGTGATCCATGAGCCAGGAAAACCCTACAACGAGCCATTAGTTTTCGGTATCGAGGAGATGGAGGACAATTGATCTTACCGCCGCACCCACAATTTCTGACGACGAAGGTTATCTGGGGGTACTCAAAGTCTAGCAAATAAAACTTACTTTGTATTGTCGGTATATCTGTCGGATATGTTAGGTTTCCCTCAATACGAATTTCGACGTTGGTTAATTCGGGGAATTGAATGGGCGTGAAGATATTGTAAGTGATACCGCTTTCGAATAAAATCGTCGAATCCGAAGAGAGGTCCTTCATCGCCTCTAGTAAAGCGGGCGTGTCATCTTGGCCTGCAAGGTGTGGAACGGTAAAGGTGGTCACCGCGGTAGCTAGGCAGGCATAAGCCAGCAGCGAAGTCGTGACGCCGAAGAGCATGGGAAAAAGTGGGGGATGGCAGGACCGTCCAGTCAAAACTGAAAAGACTGTTATAGTCAAAGCCGGTAACAAAGTCAACCTGCAAAGTGATGGGGTAATCCCGTGGCCGCATAAATTCGATGCACAGGCTCATCGTATAACTTCGTCACATGCTTCTGGATCACGTCCACCCTGTACGCGTGAAGCCCGTAGGCTACCAGGAGATTTGTATCTGCAAAGTCGGCTCGCCACCTTGCAATGAATACTGGAGAGAATCAACCTCAGTTACCTGCCGAGAGTGACCCAGCCTAGCCAAGTGCGCGTCGCCCCATCGTACCACGAAAGGTGTGACGTTCGAACGTCAATGAACTTCTTCTGTCTTCACGCCGCCGGTTGCCTGCCCAACTAGAAGTTTTTGACAATCAATGGATGTCATATTCTTCTTTGATTGTGTCATGCTGCGCTCAACGAATCAGAGATACGTGGGCGAGGCTGCCATTCGTTTACACTCCCCAACTCACCAACATCTTCCCGACCGGGTATCACACCATCCTTCCCTTTCGCTAGATCTTCGCTACAATAGTACCCCCCGACGGCCCGAGACGAACCTCGTTGGCAAGATGGGTCGTTTATGATCTGTTCGGGTACGGATCCCCTTGTACCGCCTTCAACCCTGTTCGACTCTCACAATTACCACACGCGCTACCTGAGGCTACCTGTGAACAACGCGTCCTGGACCGAGCGGTTCCGGAGCCGCTTAGCGATTTATGAGAGGCCAAAATTCAAAGGAGATGATGATTGGCCAGCAGCACGGATACTACTAGTTACAATATCCGTTAGATGTTACAGTAGTAACAACCAAAGAACTTACTTTGCTGTTTTTAAGAGAATCAGACGGCCTTGTTGCTGGTTAGAATTGGATGTGTGATATCGCCCGATGCCTTGTGAATCCAAATTCTGTCCGAATTGGTCCGAAAGACCCTCTTCACCTCACTGTTTGCACCCGTGAACCCCGGTTGTTTGGTCCTGTTAGATAGGAACTCGATGTGCTTGTTCCTGTCTAACTGTGCACCCGTGAACCCCGGTTGTTTGGTCCTGTTAGATAGGAACTCGATGTGCTTGTTCCTGTCTAACTAGATACAAAACCACTTTTCCAGCGCTCTGGGCAATAACTTTCATTACCTCCCTACCTTTTTACTCCGTGAACCCCGGTTGTTTGGTCCTGTTAGATAGGAACTCGATGTGCTTGTTCCTGTCTAACTAGATACAAAACCACTTTTCCAGCGCTCTGGGCAATAACTTTCATTACCTCCCTACCTTTTTACTACTTAAGACTTGTAGTAGAGTGCACCCGTGAACCCCGGTTGTTTGGTCCTGTTAGATAGGAACTCGATGTGCTTGTTCCTGTCTAACTAGATACAAAACCACTTTTCCAGCGCTCTGGGCAATAACTTTCATTACCTCCCTACCTTTTTACTACTTAAGACTTGTAGTAGAATAACTTTGTCCGCATTGGGATGTATCCTTTCCCATCAATGCTGGCCGTACACCCGTTGCGTCCCATCAATGCCATCATTGCTTTATCATTGCCGACTACCAAATCCGGTAATGGTTCTCACCGTGGGCGTCATCCCGCCGTCCCGCCCCCCAGTGATGAACATGGTGTTTCCACTGTTACTGGGCCGTTTCCCCTCAAATATTTTGCTAATTATACTGTTCTGTAGTGTGTTATGTATATTATGAGGTCAATTCAATGGTTCCCTGCCCTAGAGCATCACAATGTGCTGTGCAGATGATTATGGTGGTGACCAACATCAGTATCCATCTCCTGGGAGGTCTCTAAGTGAAATAGACACATCAGACAGGCAGTAATATGCTCACTGGGGATGGGGGAGATGTTCTATAGGCTGTAACATCCTCAGAACATGCATTCATGGTAGAGTAATTGAGATAAATTCCCCCCCTTTCCCCCCCATGGTATACCCCCACTAGAGCATCCCTAAAGCAAGGGATAGAGAGTATATTACATATGATTGATTTAGGGTGGCTCAGAATAGGCATCTGAGGGTTCAGGGTATCTGTACTGCTCAATATGCCCCCAGGGCATATAAATTCCTATGGAAGCCCCAGGGCAATATGTTCAATTATTATTGGATAGAAAGGTAGTATAATAGCATAACAATGAGAATATAAGGTTGTATTTGGAGCGCTTTACATGGGGAATGGTGCATGGAGAGGGGGAGGGGGAGACATACTGCCCATCAGTTACATCACCAATGACCTTCATTTACCACATATAACAGCTGATTCACATACTACAAAATACCCTTGGTCAACCTGCAGCAAGTAGGTAGCCTGGGGATGGCTATATAAAATTATTTGAGGGAGGTGAACAGAAGTCAGTGAAAAGTGCGAAATTGGCATACTGTGACCTTGCCATTTTAGATAAAAAATATATGAGGTGGTAGAAGGTAGGGCTGGGGTAGCTAGAGGGTGGTTCAAAAGAAATTACAGAGATTGACCAGATAATGATCACAGGAGGTTAGATATGGAGCGGGATGATGGTACATAGATAGTCACTGGTTGTGACCATAAATTCCTTCCATATCTCTGTATGCATCAAGACACCTTTTTCAAACCTCCTGCCTTGCTCATCTGCTCAATCTCTTTAATTCTTTTTGAACCACCCTCTAGCTACCCCAGCCCTACCTTCTACCACCTCATATATTTTTTATCTAAAATGGCAAGGTCACAGTATGCCAATTTCGCACTTTTCACTGACTTCTGTTCACCTCCCTCAAATAATTTTATATAGCCATCCCCAGGCTACCTACTTGCTGCAGGTTGACCAAGGGTATTTTGTAGTATGTGAATCAGCTGTTATATGTGGTAAATGAAGGTCATTGGTGATGTAACTGATGGGCAGTATGTCTCCCCCTCCCCCTCTCCATGCACCATTCCCCATGTAAAGCGCTCCAAATACAACCTTATATTCTCATTGTTATGCTATTATACTACCTTTCTATCCAATAATAATTGAACATATTGCCCTGGGGCTTCCATAGGAATTTATATGCCCTGGGGGCATATTGAGCAGTACAGATACCCTGAACCCTCAGATGCCTATTCTGAGCCACCCTAAATCAATCATATGTAATATACTCTCTATCCCTTGCTTTAGGGATGCTCTAGTGGGGGTATACCATGGGGGGGAAAGGGGGGGAATTTATCTCAATTACTCTACCATGAATGCATGTTCTGAGGATGTTACAGCCTATAGAACATCTCCCCCATCCCCAGTGAGCATATTACTGCCTGTCTGATGTGTCTATTTCACTTAGAGACCTCCCAGGAGATGGATACTGATGTTGGTCACCACCATAATCATCTGCACAGCACATTGTGATGCTCTAGGGCAGGGAACCATTGAATTGACCTCATAATATACATAACACACTACAGAACAGTATAATTAGCAAAATATTTGAGGGGAAACGGCCCAGTAACAGTGGAAACACCATGTTCATCACTGGGGGGCGGGACGGCGGGATGACGCCCACGGTGAGAACCATTACCGGATTTGGTAGTCGGCAATGATAAAGCAATGATGGCATTGATGGGACGCAACGGGTGTACGGCCAGCATTGATGGGAAAGGATACATCCCAATGCGGACAAAGTTATTCTACTACAAGTCTTAAGTAGTAAAAAGGTAGGGAGGTAATGAAAGTTATTGCCCAGAGCGCTGGAAAAGTGGTTTTGTATCTAGTTAGACAGGAACAAGCACATCGAGTTCCTATCTAACAGGACCAAACAACCGGGGTTCACGGGTGCCTGTTTGTCGAAGACGCGTATATGCATGTTTCTTTCGGGTTGCATCTTACATAATCGATGTTCACTCGCGAACGATCTATCGAGTTCAAGCCGTGCCCATGTCCTTCCTAACTTTCCAGTTCACACGCGCACATTCTTCCAAGCCATGACTACGTTGTCAATGGTGGTAACGACGCCGTGCCGGATAGACCAACGTGGGGTGGTAACGACGGTTTAGCGAGGGATGGCGAGGGATGGCGATGATGTGGATTTGGGAGGATGATGGCTGATCGATAAGGACGGACGAAACGTCGACAAGAGTGTTGACGTTGGGTAAGTGATCTACAACTCCATTGACATCGTTGCCCGCTCACCTAGGTCTCCACACAAGGGACGACGACCCCCCTAGTCTGCTTCTACAACATTGCTCCGACATTTGGACAAGTGTATGCGAGAACGTGGGTGTTCGCCTTGGAAACGGCTCGAAGTGGATGGGCAGCAGAGCGGAAAGGTCTACTTTCACGCTCGGTAAGTCTTCTACAGCACCATTCGACTATTCAAACTCACTGAACGTTATGTAGAATCGCGTCAGTTGCGAAGACGGTGGTGAGATGTGGCTGCAATGAGGGTAAGTCGATAACACGATTATTGTGTCGTTTGCATTGAACTGATTGAATATAGAACAACTGTTGAACGCAAATTTAAACAACGGCCTTCGTCGCCTTCGTAGCGGCGTCCGTGCCCCTTTTCGAGCTACTTTCGGATGTTTCCTACCACCCGTCGACACTCCGACTTCGTAATTCATCCATATTTTCAAGTTCTCGCGAGAGTGTGTGTTCAGAGAAATTTCGACCTTCTATGCAACAATAACTACATTTCAAGTTCAACGACGTCGCGCGGGTGGTAACAATGGTTTAGCGAGGGATGGCGATGACGTGGATTTGAGAGGATGATGGCTGAACGGACGAAACGTCGACAAGAGGGTTGACTGACATTGGGTAAGTGATCTACAACTCCATTGACATCGTTCCTGCTCACCTGGCTTTCCAAACAAGTCACGGCGACCCCCCTAGACCGCAAGAAAGGACTTCTACGACACTACTCCGAGGTTTCGACGGCGAGGCAGTGCGGGGACGTGGGCGTTGGACAACGGCATAACGATGCGTTCAAAGTGGATGGGCAGCAGAGCGGAAAGGTCTGCTTTCACGTTCAGTAAGTAGTCTCCCGCACCATTCGACTACTGAAACTCACGAACGTCACTTACAAAGGTGTCGAGCTTTCGCTTCAACGTACGTTCATGGCCCGAACCACCTTCCCAACTTTCAGTCCACGATCGCACGTTCTTCCGGGCCAATACTCGACCTCAGCGGAAGTCTTTAGTGGCGCAGAAGAAAGGGTTCCTGGGGGTTGATGAGGACTGTCGGATGCCTCCAACGTGGGCGCATACATTGACCAAGAACTCCCGGCTAGTAAGTCATCTTGTTGATGTGCGGGTTAAACGACGATACTGACCTGACCTCGAGATCGTCCAATAGGGTCCTGAATTGACGAGCACGTATATCAGCAAAGGGGGAGGTGAAGCAGAGGGGGGGCGACATCCAAGATGACTTTAACGACTGCGGAGGACCGTCAGCGACGACAAGACACATTGTGAACCGAGAGGGCTTACTGATCGGGGACGAGCAAGATGGAATGAAGTGCATCGACGTCGAAAAGAAGGAGGGGGAGGAGAGCGTAGTAATTCAGTGTGGACGCACACATTGACGAAGAATCATCCACCCAACTATAAATGTCACGTAAGTCATTTTCGTTGATGTGTGGGTTAAAGACGACACTGACTTAATACAGAGAACATCCAGCAGAGTCCTGAAACGATGCGCGAGCGTATCAGAACAGCGGGGAGGTGAAGCAGATGGGGAGACTCACCCTAGGCGGCTTCGCGGACGACGTTAACGGCTGCGGAGGACAATCAGAGACAACAAAACGCAATGTGAACAAAAAGGGCTTACCTATCGGGGACGCTGATGACGAGCAAGATGGAGCGAAAGCTGTTGACGTTGAGAGGGAGGAGGAGGAGGAGAGGGTAGTAAGGTAAACGGCGGATTGGAATCCTATCGAAAGCAGAGCTAACGCAGCCCTTTTATACATCCGGGAGGTAGCCGAGAGTACATACGCGTGACCACTGTAGCCGGTGGAACGGGCACAAGTGCCTCCGACGATGCAGATGCGTGGTGAAGTGGTGGTAATTTCAAGAGGCATCTGATCCTCCGATCCCGACCGTTGTTCCCACAGCATGAGGGTACCACCCTCATACCATATTAGGGAATCTCGCACGATGCGGCTTTATTCTATGAAATCAAAATGGTATCAGTACTGCATTCACCCTCGTCCGAATCTCCAGACACGTCCTTGCTTCGGAAAATGGTCGAATAAGTTTGTGAAACCACATTCTCTCTCTTCGGACAATTCTACTCTGCAGTCATCCACCCCTTAATGATATGCCACCCCCATTTGATACACTTTTGACTAGTCAATATCTCACTCAATACTAGACCGATTTTTATGAAACAAGTTGTAACAAGTAGTACAAACTCATATCTACCACCGTACATAATTTGGATGCAATTGAGGCAGAATTGGCAAAGCTGTGGAGCATACAAAATGGACTGTTTTTCAGAAATAGCCAAATACAGTCACACCCCTCAATGATACACCCATAATCTTAATTTTTCTTTGTGAAATGTGGGTGAAACATTCTGAAATTTGGTACAGTGATAGACAGGAATTTATCTGAGATTTTTATGTAGTTTTTGTAGAGAAAGGTTGTGCTCAAATCTGTTGAAGCTAATTTCTCATTTTGGGTGTATCATTAGCAGGTGGATGACTGTACCTCCTTGTTCAATCAAATTGATTAAAATACTCCTACTGACAATATTGCTCCCCTTCATGATCTCTCGTTCTTCGCAACTCCAAGAGTTCTGTGAAAAAATCACTCTAGGTGAAGGGGAAGGAACAAGACTAGGCATTCCAGATGATAGACAAGGGCTAGCACCATGACTGATGTGCACTATGCAAACCCGTTGTAAGCTGTAAGTTGTATCTTCTATCTTACTTCCCAGAATCCCAATGAGCGAGGTAGAGGCCGAGGGAGAAAAATACCAATCCTTTGTCATTTTATCATTAAATTCTAATCCCATCTATTCAACTACCAATGCCGTCAATTCACCACCCACCATCTTTTTTTCGCAGTGTTGCTACCAACTCAAATGTCTTTCTTTGAAATTGTCTTCCCATATATTATCCTCGCTTCTTCTTCAAGAATTAGCACAATTTACATTACCTTTGATTTGATGTAGTTTTGTGAATACTATGAATAGGTGATATCCTGTGGTACACAAGCCTTGGACTCAAAATCAACGCTCAAACACTTGTGCAGCGGAGTTGATGGGAATGCTAGATGCCGCTGACATGCCATCCTTTGGATATCACTGCTTGTGCTTTGTCATAAATGGATCTGATGGCCAGAATCAGTGGATCTGACACCTCTTGGGTAATTTGGCTGTCTACATGCTACTTGCTGACTAATCTCCTTGTCATGTGCCTCCTTGGGAGGAGTGCCCTATCTCCTATTCCATCTGCCCCCCTCCGCTATGGAGGCATCCTCGCCTCCTCGCTGCCACTCTAGCACCAATGCCCATCTCCTCATCATCCTGAACCTCTTCTTCATCCTCCTCGTAGAAAAACCCTTTGTTGGCCCACACTTCACCCCTTTCTTTGCCTTGATCCTCCAACCCTGCTTCTTCCACTTCTTCATCCACTACCTCTTCTTCCATTTTGTCTCCTGGCGCTATAGCCACCTTCTCATTGGGTTCCTCCAAGGTTAGCGCCTTCTCCAACTCCTTCTGCTCCACTGCTAATGTTGTGCCCTCCCTTGGCACGAAATCTCGAAGGTGTCTAGCATGGAATAACCCGTCCAACAGGGTGCCATCCAACCACTCGAGCTTGTAAGAATTCAGGAGTTGCTCAGTGACATGCCGTGGGGGCGACCACATGGGTGCTAGTTTTCGTTCTGTGCTGAGGGTTGAGGCTAGCTTGTTATCATACACTTGTACTAGTTGGCCTTTTTTGAATTCGACGACTCCTGCCTTTGACACTGTGACTCTGCAATTGAACGTGGTCTTCTGCTGCATGGCGTGGTGTACTGCTTCGGCGTATCCATCGAGCCGTTGTTGTGCCACGTAAGTCATATGTGTGTTGACATCAGCAGGAGGTAAAGAACAGCTGACCTCTAGGGGCGTTTTTGATGTGTTCACCACTAATCCTAGCAAAATCTCCTTCAGGCTGAACTTGAGAGCTGGTAAAATCCGCCAATTGAGAATGCAGATAGCCTTGTCAAAGTGGTCTGGCCAGGTTGCTGCTAGCTTATCCCATTTAACCACCTGCCATCCATCCTCGCCAACCTCAGGAGCGCATAACCGAGCTAAGACATAAAGTAATAGTTTGTTAGTGCCTTCGATGAGTCCATTGACCCACGGTGAGTATGCTGCCATGGTGTGTAATTTGGTTCCCCAGTGTTTGCAATTGTCTGCAACTTCCTTGTTCTTGAAGTGCTTGCCCCCATCTGCCATGAATGTTTCTGGTGGTGCGAAATTGTGAAAGATGTCATTGAGGGAACAGTTGGTTGTCATAGCGCTACCATGAGTTTTGAACTTGTACCCCCAGACATGTTGCGAACACGTATCCAAGTAAATCCCGGCTGTGTGATAGCCGCCTTTTCCGACTGGCAATGACAGATAGTCACCCACCAGTAGCTCAAAGGGGTGGCGCCTGGTTATTGGTGGCAGCAGAGAGTGTAAGTGTGTACCTCCAAAGTTTTTGCACCGCGCACAATCCATGATAGCTTTGACTATTGACTCGTCCAGTTTGGGGCTATGGTACCTGTCCAGGAGCGCCAATTTCATTGCATCGCGATGCCAGTGTCTGCCTTGTTCATGCTGGAGTTTTGCCAACTCAACCGCTTCAGCTCTTGATACACACTCCCTCCTTGCCTGCGCTCTCATGCCACTGCCGCCTCCTACAAACCACAGCTTCCCATCTTCCAGCATGTATTGTGTCTTCCAATGCTGCACCTGCTTTTTCTCCCGTACGTTGCTTCATGAGATGACACATACTGTAAAAATAAGACCAACTCTTCATCGATTTGGGATTTTTTTCTCGCTGAGATGGCCGAAAAATTTTCTTTTGATTTAAGGCAAATAGATGTGACATGTGATGTGAAGACTTGGTTGTATTTGTACAGTATGACAGTGACCCTAGCCCTTACCTAATGGACTAACCGAACCTGACAATACCTCATACCATATGGGGCTAGCAGACTCGGCCCACCTATCAACATATCCTCCATAGTGATGGCTGGGCCGAACAGGTGTGCACCTGCCAATAATGGGCGCTTGCGCCTGCCATTAATGGGCGTGCTCATTCGAAATGACTTCACTGCAGACCCATGCCCATCGACAAATTGTCCATTAGTGATGGCTGGGCCCAACTGGGGAGTAGTGCATCCTGGCAGATGCATACTCCATCCCCCTGGTGTTCAGGGTCTCACTTAGGTGTAATATAGGTGACGAGCTTTGTGCCAAAGCCGTTGTTGTGCCATCAGGTGGGCGACATATCTGGCAGTACTTACTGTCTTCAATTCAATGTATGGGCCCTACAAAGTCTTTGTTTCAAATGGGTGGGCCCAACAGGTTCAATGAATGGATAATGGAATTTCCACACAAATGTGGCTCAGGTAATGAAGACAACCAAGATGGTAAAGTGGCATTCTGGGATATGAGGTTGTACTTGTACTGAAGTAAAAGAGAGTTTCATGGGTGTCATTGATGACAGCATGGAGAGTGGTGGAAGGAGTGATTCAACATTGGCACACTTTTGGGTCTTTCTTTGATTCAGGTGCCACACCTGTTTTCGCACTGGCGCCTGAGTCAACCTAGCTACATGTTACTTACACCTGTGAATACAAGGTTTGGGTTTCAAGCTGTTCCAAAACCCTGTCATGTAAGAGTGCCAATGCGTAGGAACCTCAATTTGTTTTCACCCCAAGTAACCTCAATTTGCCAGTGCCCCAAAATGTGTCAGTTGAACTGAAAGAGCACCAAAGCATATGCATGCCAAAGAATAACTGCATCAAAAAATTTATTATACCCTAGCTACTGTAGGGTATTTCAAGATATGTATGGCCATGCAAATTTTATCTACAAGTCTTCCTCGATGATGGTGTCCAGTTTGCTCAACTGGCCTGCTGTCACTGGATTGACGCTATTGGGAGCCTTACCATGTGCAGGTTGTCTGCGCTGAGGTGCACTCGGTGGGCCCTTCTTCTGATTGCTGGCCAGTTTCTTCCTGGTGATGTCCGCGTCGACCTCTTCATCAGCCTTCCTTTTGCACCCAGTAGACGTGTTTCGTTCATCTCCACTTTGCAGGGAAGTGGGGCGAGATCCAATGGCAGTAAGTGGAGAACCTGGGCTAACCTCAACTGGCACGAGTTCTACCCCTTCGGTGTTGGGCGCCGTGGGACTTGAAGGGGCAGCAGGTGCAACTCCAGCAGTGGTGGTAGCCACCACTGATTGCTGTTTTGCTGTGATGGGCGATTGTAGCTGCAAGGGTGCATTTGAAGCAGGTGCCGGAGTTGATGGAGCAATGGTGGGCGCCATGTCAGTCCCATGTGCTGCGCCAGGCGAATGTGGAGCTGCATCAGTGACAGTGGGCACCATGTGAATCACATCTGCTGCACCGGGCAAATGTGGACCTGCATCAGTGGGGGGCGACGTCGACTGACCCCTTTGAAAATCCTGGGTGCAGGGCAGTCGAGCTTTGAGGACTTGGATCATCTCCTCCCACTTGGGTTTGGCATGCTCCAACAACTCCAAGGTCTTATCAGTGCCCCCCCTATTCCTGCAGGATTCCGGTCATTCCTGTGGAATTCCGGTGGAATGAAATTTAGCAGTAAGCCCTGCTAAATTTGTCATTCCTGTGTTTTCTCATTCCAGTGGAATCTGATCATTCTGGAATTTACACCGGAATGGTCTTCCCCAGAATGAGCAGGAACAGTATTTCATTGAATCCATTGTTTATTTGTTGTATTTGTTACTAATTATAGTTTATTTATTTCTGACCGATGCCAAACAATGATTATTTGGCAACCCAGACTCACCAAACACGGCCACTCTTCTTCCTACTACCACCATCGCTGCCAACCATGCTCATCACCCATCGCCACCACTGCCCACAGCGATCGTGTTGACCGGCAACCACGAAACCACGACCACGTTGACCAGCAACCACGACCACGCCATGTTGCATCACATCAATGACAACCCTGTGCGAGGTCCAGGCAACACGTCGTCTGACAGTGACAACATGGCACATTGTCACTGTCTGGTTGTTTTTGGCCACCCAGGTGAGTCCCAGCTCCCTTGCCCCCCATCACTCACAATACAGGTGCACCACAATGTGTCAACCAACGGACAACAACAACGATGTGGCACCACCACCATCCAGACAACGACGTGGCACCACCGAAAACGCCTCCAGCACCCACGAAAATGGCCCAGCATCCACAAAAACCACACCCAGCCCACCAAAAAACACCTGTGCCCACCAAAAACACTCAGCGCCCATCGAAAACGGCCCAGCGCCCATCGAAAACCACCCAGCGCCCACCGAAAAATGCCCAGCGCCCACCCACATCCACGCCAACATGTCCACATCCATGACAACACTAATGCAACCATGA